>NC_080067.1:32679697-32884697 GCF_949987535.1 Balaenoptera acutorostrata
CCATTGGAATTATTCAAGTTTATAGGTGAGAAGAAACTCACAGATGAACTAGTCCATACCTTTATTTAATAAAAGCGAAAAATGAGGCTCATGGAGTTGAGGTGACTTGTTCAGAGATCCAATTCCGTGACATCATATGGCAATCATAAAACGTCTAAGACTAAAGCTTGTTTTTAATAATTAATCTGTTAGTTCCAGAGATTGAAATAACCCATATCAAAATGGCATTTTATATCAGGTATTACAACTAAAACAAATCTCTAATACGCTATTAAACAATAGTACTATGAATTCTTAAACTCACTGATTTAATTCTAATTCTATTCAACAATCACCTGATAATCACCCTTCTCTGCCGGCGCGTCCTTTGTAAAATTTTTCTATGAATATGAGACACAGTAGGACGGTACTGCTATTATTCTAGCAGTGGCCATAAATAAGGAATCATTTTGTAAAGAATGCATTTTCTCAGTATTCTTCCCTCTAAATGTTTCTTAAACTTGACATCATCACACAATTTATATTCCATCTATGTTTTAAAAATCAGCCTTTAAAAGGACCGTTTTGATTTACTGTCATATAACGATAGTCTAATAGGTTTATCTTAATTCTTTTCTCTGCTGACAGAACTGACCATAGCAATAAATTAAGCAGATGTGTTCGCTAAGCTGTCTGCAGTCATGTAAAGATCTTGCCATGGGAAGTTGCAGGCACAGCTGTGGGAAACCCAAGTTTCACCTAAATAAGTTTCATGAGTCTAAAACCACAGATTCCATTGAGATGAGACTTCAGCCTTTGGATTTCATTTGGTATATCATGTTCACACAGTTTTAAAAGAAATAGCAAACTCCGGGGAACTGACTAGTTTCGTAAGCCCCTCTAGGACTGACTTTGCTCCATCTGCGGCTCATTCTACCTAAGACGAAGAATTTACCTGTAGGGCCATCTCTAAAATAACGTGGATCTGTGAGCAAGTCATTTCATGCTACCATAACATTTTCATGCAAATGAAAAGTGTTTGAAATGAATATCAAGAGCTGTGTGAAAGGGAACATCCCAAGTATAGAGTGGCTAGGAGACTGGGTCACTTGGATAGTGGTGAAGGTAAAGAGAGGTATATTAAGGGATGACACTTTGCTTCCATACTCATCTCTCTCTTCCTTATACCCTGAGATAATGCATATACTGAGGTATCTGCACCCCTGCACTAAAGCATGCAGCTCTGGATGAATTGTCACCCCATATGTCATACCGTGGAGTTAGCTCTTTTGCCTAAAAATATAATTCAAACTTGGCAGGTGCTTTAGTGGCACATCCTACAAACCTTCCAAAACATAATTAACTCTCCATAGCCAAGCTCTTTAAGCTTGAGCTTTCCTTTCCCCCTCCCCTCCCCCCTTTCCTCTCTCCCTTCCCCTCTTCTTTCCTCCTCTCCCATTTAAGTGCTTGCCCAGCTCTCAGTGCATTCTCTCTCTCTCTCTCAAGTTTACTATGCCATTGACTTTTTCTAATGAGAAATATGCAACTTCTCTAGAAGAAAAAGGGATGGCAGATTAAACTGGGCTGACAATTACAAGGTCCTCTTTGATGAGCTAGAAAAGCTAGGATGCCTGAACTAAACATACTCTCAAATTAATCACGTTTGTCCTCTTCTGTTCCATAATCAAATCTATTACTCTTTTACAATGTGATTTTTCTGTAAAGATAGCCTGTTTATAAATGTTTTTCCCACTATGAGATTTATTTAATTATTCACTAGTTTGTGTATTTTAATACTCAAAATATGATAATCTGCATTTTTTGATATGGTGGGAAGTAGGGACTTAATTTTTGTCCTATATGATTGCCAGCTGTCACAAAACTATTTTCTGAATGATCTAGCCTTTCTAATTTGAAATGCAATCTATAACATTATCACACATACTCACACACATTTGTCTTAGCAGTCTCCTTTCTGTCCCATCTTCATCTATTGTACCAGAACCATATTTGTTTAATATCATTATGCTACTTATTAGTATCTGGTAATACAAGTATCCCTCTTAAGTTTTATAAGCAGAATTTGTTCTTTCATATCTTTATTCTCTCATATAAAGTTTTCAGTCATTTTTGTCAAATTACAAAAATAATCCCATTGAAAATTTGCTTGGAAATGCCTTAAATTTGTATATTAATTTAGTCAGGATGAGTCTTAATTTTACTGAAACTTCTTAACTAGGAATTTCTTCATCTTTTATAGTCTATAAAAGTTTATTTTTAGTTACACAGTTTATTCACAGATGTTTTTGCTAATATAAATGGGATTTTTTTCATCTCTATATTTTATAATTGGTTGTTGATGATCTATAGGGAAGCTATATAAAGAATCTACTATGGACTAAGAATTATATTAGGCATCGGAGATGGAAGATGGAGAAGGATGAAGGGGAGAAGGAGAAAGAGGAGGAAGAGGAAGAAGTGCTATTTAAGTTGCTTGCAGTTTAGGTGAGCGAAGCTGTCAAGTAAATCAATAACATCACAGTGTGATAAGGTATAAGACAGAGGACATAATGGTGAGCTCCATCTGTCATGGCCATCTATCCACCATCTTTTCTGTCTACACAGATTTTTATTCCCTGAAATAATTCATCTAAATCATCCATATGGTAGAATGGACTTATTCTAGCTGGTAGATAAATACTATTTTTCTTGCCATAGAGAGGCTAATTACTTGCCCAATATTACTTCATTGAATTGCTGTGAATCTACTATGTGCCTGACACTTCACTAGGCAACAGTGGAGAATAAAATCGATATACTCAATTCAAACAATTCAAGTATTCACATAGTTTATAGTATATCTGGTCAGATGTAAAACACTTTTTTTGAAGACAACATTGTCTGGGCTTGGGCATATGCACATGAGTGATTACACACACATACACACACACACAGCTATAAAGAAAAAAAATATCATATATGAGAAACAAAATCATATCCTATTCAAGACCTATAACTACACATTAACTATGCTGGTGTGATAAGGTACATAATACCTTCCCCCAAAGATGTCCACATCCTATTCCTCAGAACCAGTAAATATGTTACTTTAAATGGAAAAAGGAACTTTGCAGTGATTAAGTTATGGATTTGGGGATTGGGAGTTTGTCCTGGATTATCTGTGTGGACCCAACGTAATCACACAGGAGGGTCATGGCCAGAGAGAAAGCAATGTGATGGCAGAAGCAGAGGCCTGAGTGATACACAGAAGAGATCATGAGTCCAGGAATGCAAGTGTCATCTAGAAGCTTTAAAAAGCAAAGAAATGGATTCTCCCCTCGAACCTCCAGAAGTAATGCAGTCCAGTCAACCCATTTTAGACTACAGACCTCCAAAACTATAATATATATGAATTGCTTTAAGCCACTAAATTTGCTACAAGCAGCAATAGGAAATTAATACAACTGGTAAATCCGAACTCTTCATACAACAGTCACAGCTATCATTCAAATGGTCATAATGCAACTCTTTAGCCTTATGTCTCATGGCAGCCTAACTTGGTCCATTTAAAACAGCAATATAATCAGCACCATCTTCTTGCCTTCCGCCTCTTTTCTTAACCTATCCCCAACTCTGGCCATGAGACATCTCCTTCTCTATGTAATTCCTGTCCAAGGCCTACTTTGAAACTGAATCGCAATTCATTTTATTCCACTAATTCACATATTCCCCATTACAGTGGTATCCAAACAGTACTTTAGCTTTTTTAAACTCAATACTGTGCTTTGTAATTGTTCTTAGTCATCTAAACTATCTACTATGCTGCTCATCAGATTATAACTTTAAAAGAAACAGGGGATATATGTGCTTTGGTTTTTATTTTTTTATTTTTTAACACCTTTATCGGAGTATAATTGCTTTACAATGGTGTGTTAGTTTCTGCTTTATTACAAAGTAAATCAGCTATAAATATACATATATCCCCATATCTCCTCCCTCTTGCATCTCCCTCCCACCCTCCCTATCCCACCCCTCTAGGTGGTCACAAAGCCCTGAGCTGATCTCCCTGTGCTATGCGGCTGCTTCCCACTAGCTATCTATTTTACATTTGGTAGTGTATATATGTCCATGTCACTCTCTCACTTCATCCCAGCTTACACTTCCCCCTCCCTGTGTCCTCAAGTCTATTCTCTACAGCTGCATCTTTATTCCTGTCCTGCCCCTAGGTCTTTCAGAACCTTTTTTTTTTTTTTTTTACATTCCATATATATGTGTTAGCATACAGTATTTGTTTTTCTCTTTCTGACTTACTTCACTCTGTATGACAGACTCTAGGTCCATCCATCTCACTACAAGTAACTCAGTTTTGTTTCTTTTTATGCCTGAGTAATAGTCCATTGTATAAATGTGCCACAACTTCTTTATCCATTCATCTGTCGATGGACATTTAGGTTGTTTCCATGCTCTGGCTATTGTAAATAGAGCTGCATGAACATTGTGGTACATGACTCTTTTTGAATTATGGTTTTCTCAGGGTATATGCCCAGTAGTGGGATTGCTGGGTCGTATGGTAGTTCTGCTTTTAGTTTTTTAAGGAAGCTCCATACTGTTCTCCATAGTGGCTGTATCAATTCACATTCCCAGCAACAGCGTATGAGGGTTCCCTTTTCTCCACAACTTCTCTGGCATTTATTATTTGTAGATTTTTTGATGATGTCCTTTCTGACTGGTGTGAGGTGATACCTCATTGTAGTTTTGATTTGCATTTCTCTAATGATTAGTGATGTTGAGAATTCTTTCATGTGTTTGTTGGCAATCTGTATATCTTCTTTGGAGAAATGTCTATTTAGGTCTTCTGCCCATTTTTGGATGGGGTTGTTTGTTTTTTTGATATTGAGCTGCATGAGCTGCATGTATATTTTGGAGATTAATCCTTTGTCAGTTGCTTCACTTGCAAATATTTTCTCCCATTCTGAGGTTGTCTTTTCATCTTGTTTATGGTTTCCTTTGCTGTGCAAAAGCTTCAAAGTTTCATTAGGTCCCATTTGTTTATTTTTGTTTTTATTTCCATTTCTCTAGGAGGTGGGTGAAAAAGGATCTTGCTGTGATTTATGTCATAGAATGTTCTGCCTATGTTTTCCTCTAAGAGTTTTATAGTGTTTGGCCTTACATTTAAGTGTTTAATCCATTTTGAGTTTATTTTTGTGTATGGTGTTAGGGAGTGTTCTAATTTCATTCTTTTACATGTAGCTGTCCAGTTTTCCCAGCATCAATTATTAAAGAGGCTGTCTTTTCTCCATTGTATATTCTTGCCTCCTTTATCAAAAATAAGGTGACCATGTGTGCATGGGTTTATCTCTGGGCTTTCTATCCTGTTCCATTGGTCTATATTTCTGTTTTTGTGCCAGTACCATACTGTCTTGATTAGTGTAGCTTTGTAGTATAGTCTGAAGTCAGGGAGTCTGATTCCTCCAGCTCTGTTTTTCTGTCTCAAGATTGCTTTTGCTATTTGGAGTCTTTTGTGTTTCCTACAGATTGTGAAATTTTTTGTTCTAGTTCTGTGAAAAATGCCAGTAGTAGTTTGATAGGGATTGCACTGAATCTGCAGATTGCTTTGGGTAGTACAGTCATTTTTACAATGTTGATTCTTCCAATCCAAGAACATAGTATATCTCTCCATCTGTTTGTATCATCTAATTTCTTTCATCAATGTCTTATAGTTTTCTGCATACAGGTCTTTTGTCTCCTTAGGTTTTTTCCTAGGTATTTTATTCTTTTTGTTGCAATGGTAAATGGGAGTGTTTCCTTAATTTCTCTTTCAGATTTTTCATCATTAGTGTATAAGAATGCAAGAGATTTCTGTGCATTAATTTTGTATCCTGCTACTTTACCAAATTCATTGATTATCTCTAGTAGTTTTCTGGTAGAGTTTTTAGGATTCTCTATGTATAGTATCATGTCATCTGCAAACAGTGACAGCTTTACTTTTTCTTTTCCGATTTGGATTCCCTTTATTTCTTTTTCTTCTCTGATTGCTGTGGCTAAAACTTCCAAAACTATGTTGAATAATAGTGATGAGAGTGGGCAGCTTTGTCTTGTTCCTGATCTTAGTGGAAATGGTTTCAGTTTTTCACCACTGAGAATGATTTTGGCTGTGGGTTTGTCATCTATGGCCTTTATTATGTTGAGGTGAGTTCCCTCTATGCCTACTTTCTGGAGGGTTTTTATTATAAATGGGTGTTGAATTTTGTCAAAAGCTTTTTCTGCATCTTTTGAGATGATCATATGATTTTTATCCTTCACTTTGTTAATATGATGAATCACACATTGATTGATTTGCGTATATTGAAGAATCCTTGCATTCCTGGGATAAACCCCACTTGATCATGGTGTATGATCCTTTTAATGTGCTTTGGATTCTGTTTGCTAGTATTTTGTTGAGGATTTTTTCATCTATGTTCATCAGTGATATTGGCCTGTAGTTTCCATTCTTTGTGACATCTTTTTATGGCTTTGGTATCAGGGTGATGGTGGCCTCATAGAATGAGTTTGGGAGTGTTCCTCGCTCTGCTATATTTTGGAAGAGTTTGAGAAGGATAGTTGTTAGCTCTTCTCTAAATGTATGATAGAATTCTCCTGTGAAGCCATCTGGTCCTGGTCTTTTGTTTGTTGGAAGACTTTTAATCACAGTCTCAATTTCAGTGCTTGTGATTGGTCTGTTTATATTTTCTATTTCTTCCTGGTTCAGTCTCAGAAGGTTGTACTTTTCTAAGAATGTGTCCATTTCTTCCAGGTTGTCCATTTTATTGTCATATAGTTGCTTGTAGTAATCTCTCATGATCCTTTGTATTTCTGCAGTGTCAGTTGTTACTTCTTTTTCATTTCTACTTCTATTGATCTGAGTCTTCTCCTTTGTTTCCTTGATGAGTCTGGCTAATGGATTATCAATTTTGTTTATCTTCTCAAAGAACCAGCTTTTAGTTTTATTGATCTTTGCTACTGTTTCTTCATTTCTTTTTCATTTATTTCTGATCTGATCTTTATGATTTCTTTCCTTCTGCTAACTTTGGGGTTTTTTGTTCTTCTTTCTCTAATTGCTTTGGGTGTAAGGTTAGGTTGTTTCTTTGAGATGTTTCTTGTTTCTTGAGGTAGGATTGTATTG
This sequence comes from Balaenoptera acutorostrata, assembly GCF_949987535.1. Classification (NCBI taxonomy): domain Eukaryota; kingdom Metazoa; phylum Chordata; class Mammalia; order Artiodactyla; family Balaenopteridae; genus Balaenoptera; species Balaenoptera acutorostrata. Next base: position 32,686,839 of record NC_080067.1, read on the forward strand.
CTATAAACTTCCCTCTTAGAACTGCATTTGCTGCATCCCATAGGTTTTGGGTCATCGTGTTTTCATTGTCATTTGTTTCTCGGTATTTTTTGATTTCCTCTTTGATATCTTCAGTGATCTCTTGGTTATTTAGTGTGTACTGTTTAGCCTCCATGTGTTTGTATTTTTTACAGATATTTTCCTGTAATTGATATCTAGTCTCATAACGTTGTGGTCGGAAAAGATACTTGATTCAATTTCAATTTTCTTAAATTTACCAAGGCTTGATTTGTGACCCAGGATATGATCTATCCTGAAGGATGTTCCATGAGCACTTGAGAAGAAAGTGTATTCTGTTGTTTTTGGATGCTTTGGTTTTTAATCATCCTGTTAGGTCCTCCCAACTTTCTCACATCATAGTATACACAGAAAATTATAGAATTTGCACAGCACACTTGAGTAAGTGTATGTGGTTGCTCGGGGCCAGGTTTCTGGCTACCTAGGACCTGCCTGAAGGCTAGGTCAAAACATGAAGGTTACTCAAAACATGGAAATTGAGAAACTCTCCTCGGTATTCAGCACCATGCTACTCATTTAACTGGGGTTTGGTGCACCTTTGTAAACTCTTCTTTTTAACTAGGAATAATAAAGCTACTGGGGTTTCTAAAATCAGATATACGTATATGGTTATCAGAAAAAATATACTTTATACTTTTATAAAACTGTGATTTATAAAATGTTTTCACATACTACTTCACGTGACTATCACAGAACCTGTGAGATAAGAAAGTAGGTATTATTTGTGCTATTTTATAAATGAAGCTAAGACTTGGAGGGGCAAGTAAGTTCCCAAAGCTATGAAGTGGCAGAACCAGGACTGGACACTAGCACTTCTAACTCCATGTTCATTGTTCTTTCTTTTCCACGCTGATTAATTAAGCTCCCCCACTCCCACCCCACCCCACCCAGCTAATAATGATGTTTCTAAAACCCAGGGTAAAATATCAATGAACTCATTCTTTAAGTTTCAAATGAACGGTAAAAGCTTATATCCTAAAATCTGGGCTTTTTTATTTTTAAGACTTATTTTCTATTCTAATCAACAAACGATTAGAGAGTACCAGAATTTAACAAAATGCCATGTTTTATCATATTCATCACTTAAGAGAAAGACCCAAGTGTCCTCACACTACTAAACATAAAAGTTTTACGTTTTACAGTTAACTTGCTGAGGCAGCCAACTGCAGCCCCAATGGAGAAGTGCTACAAGGTATTTGGAGATAAGAGAATGTCTCAAATAGAGAAACCAGATGCGTTATGAAAAATGCGTAGAGGTCTGCATGGCTGTTGGATAAAGAAGACATATACCCCTCTGCCCTTGAGCAATATGAACAGCTAAATTCCTTTATTCTTATATCATCTATTGAAGTCAGCAAGTTCCTCCAGGAAGAATCAATAAGATGGTTGCATACTTAGAAGGGATGCCAGTAAGCTATCCATTACTTCTCTTTACAGACATAAAATGAAGAAAATGTAATTTATTCAAATTGTGGGGAGAATAATATGGTAACCTACTATAAGCAACATGCAAGCCTACTTAAAATAATAGCATTATCATTCTGGGTACCCCCAGGATCCAGCAAAAAGAGAATAATTCACCATGCAATTTGTTAATTCTCTGTCACTGAATGATTGTTAATAGGACAGTTCTTTCAAAGGAATGATTCTTCAGGAGCCAAGTGTTTGGAAAGGAGGTTAGCTGTGTTCCAAATATTAGAAAGTTTAATTTTCGGTATTCTTCCTTTGTTTATTCCAATAAGCCTTGTTGAAGCAGTATTCTGTGACCCCTCTATGTCATGTTAGTTGTGAGTGGTTACTTTTAAAATGGAAAAGCCTTGATGAGGCAGTAAGAAGGACATGGGGAGGCTCTGGTGGTAGACATCTAGCTGTGTCTTTTATTAGCTGTGTGACAGACAAGTTATTTAGCTACTCTTAAATCTCCGATTCTCCTCTGTAAAATGGGATGACAGAAAATCCTACCTACCTAACAGGAATTGTCGTTTCTAAAAAGATGATACATTTAAAGTGCTCGGCACAGTACCTAGTGCCCCTTCATCTTCCTCAGTCAGGGTTTCTCTCCCCAATTTCAGCAAACACTTCCTTCTCTCCCTGTGTTTCACATCAGCACAAAACCTTAGAGTTGCTGGTGAAGAAACTCCATTTTAGGGCAAGAAATTCAGTTGCATTAACAAAATATTGTTAGGTGAGCAGTAGTTTATTGGAATTTTACATTTGAAAATAATAGTAATTAACTAAATGTCATAAATCAAAATAAGAACCTTGGGTTTCATTTCTTAACATAGAACAGGGCTTCCCTGGTGGCGCAGTGGTTGAGAATCTGCCTGCCAATGCAGGGGACACGGGTTCGAGCCCTGGTCTGGGAAGATCCCACATGCCGCGGAGCAACTGGGCCCATGGGCCACAATTACTGAGCCTGGGTGTCTGGAGCCTGTGCTCTGCAACAAGAGAGCCCGCGATAGTGAGAGGCCCGCGCACCATGATGAAGAGTGGCCCCTGCTTGCCACAACTAGAGAAAGTCCTTGCACAGAAACGAAGACCCAACACAGCCATAAATAAAATAAATAAATAAACATAGAACAAAACCTGTTTTTGTGTTTTCACTTATTCAATGGTGAAATAGAATAAAATGTTGCCATATGGCAATGACTACAGCTACAAAGAGATATCTAGATATTCATATTCATATACAGCATGCATTTTTTATTCCCTGCTTTTAAAGCTGAATAATTCTTAAAATAAGACAACAGAATTCAAAAAATCAACAAAAATAACAGTTGTTATTTATAAAGAATTTTTATGCACTAGGCAGTATATCTTAAGCCTCCTATTGAAATGGTTACTATTATTATATGTTTTTTTTTACAACTGAAATGAACAGATCAATGAAGCATCACATCTCATGTACCTATGACCCAGGCCATCAATTAGAACACCAATGGCACCCCAGAAGCCACCCTTGGGCCCCTTTCAATAACCACCCTCTTGCTCCTCCCCAGAGTTAACTTTCTTGACACTGTATGTCTATAGTTTAGATTTGCTATTATCTTTTTCAATAGATGGAAAGAGATTACTTAATTCACTGGATGTCTCACACTTAGGAAGTAGCCTAGCCCAAATTTGAACCCCTATCAAACAGGGAAGCACTGATTCGCTAAACTCTACTGCAACACTTGTCTATTACCCCAAATACAAGTACACATTTAAAGCTGAAGATGAAGATCTTTCAAAAGTCATGAAGCACAGTAGGAGGAAAATGAAAAATCAAACTCAAATCTCTATTCTGGCCCCTTCTACAACCTTTGCACTAAGATCCCATTGGAGTCAGAAACCCAGTTCTGCCTCTTTACATCACTGTGACCCTGAACAAGTCATTCCAACTCTTTGAGCCTCGGTTTTCTCATAGTCAAATGAGAACAGTGACTTCTTTTTTGTAGAACTGAGGTAAAGACTAGAGGTGAGCTGTGTAGAGCCTGGCACATTGCAGGTGTTCAATGAACAGAAGCTGTTAAAATTAGCATTATAGTCCTTGGCTCAAAGAACTTTTGCCTGTTCAGCCTATTTTATATCTATACTTAATTCTAGAGAATACGCCAATATTTGGTATAATATCATCATATCACAGGAACTTTTAAATTTTATGAGAGAATTTTATGAATTTATCTGTTTTAGAGTATGTACTTAATGATATCTAGTTATATCGATGCTTATAAGTATTATTCCAAGTTAACACTTTAGGCAAGAAAAACTTCTAGCAGCATTTTGAGAATAGAATGTAATTCTTTTGGTGCAACCAACGAAGACTCATAGAGCAAGACCTGCAGAGGGGAAAAGATTATTTTCCAACCAGTAGATGCCTCCATGCTGTTTCCTGCTATCATAAAGAATAAAAGCTACATTTCTAGAATGGTACTGAAGCAGAACAACTCCAATAGGATCTAAGGCCAAAGTCTTGAGCTGTGAAGAAAGCAAGATGACGAGAACAGCAAAAATGAGGAGCAAAAGAGAAATTAATGTTTTAGAAAACCTGCTTGTAATGCATAGCTGGAACCAGTTGATATAAGCACATTTTTAAGATGTGGAAAATTTTTTCCTTTAGGTTTTAACCTTGAAAGTGAATCTCCTTTGAGGGCCACTCATGATGTTTGAGACTCAGGCCAACTTAATCAGGCATTCTCTAAACATATAGGGCTACAACAGTAAAAAAAGAGATGGGATTTTAGTACCATAGTCCAGATTTATTCTGTAGCACCATTGAAGGTAATGCCAGAAGCCTCCGAAGAAACAAGTTTGAATTTTCCCATTCCTCATCCCCATTCATACCTAATAATAAATACAAAGCCAATTTTAAAGATGGTGTAGCTATCTATGTATGAATATGCATACCTATATATTTACTAATTTCAAAGCAAATAAACACTTTGGAAAAATATCTATTACCCTAATAGAATCACATAAGAATTTTAACTGCAATTGGAAATAGAGTTTTAAAAATAATCATCCAAATAAATTCCTTAAAAACTATGGCTAATCAACCAGAAGACCTATTTCCCAAGTTTAGTAAATGAACATATGGTTTTTCCCACAGCAAGAATGCTTGGTGTGTGAAAGTTATTTATATTAAAATCTTTGAGTGATCTCTTGGTTTTTTTTGTAAGTTTATTTTCTTGAAATTGTGTCCAATAGGAGTTTCCTCAGGCTGCCATTAGAGGGCATAAAAGAATAATTGTGGAGGCCAAAATCACGTAGCCCCAAAATTAACCCTGAAGGAAAAACCAACCATTTAATTTTGGTTTCAAAAGAAGAATATACAAAAAATGAATAGTAGAAATAATTTATATGTAAGAAGCTTTGATGAAAGCAGCCATCTATAAAGAAATTAGGAATTAATAGTTATTTTATGTGTAAAAGACAAAAGCAAAAAACTAAAGTTTTAAGAAGTTTAGTTTGATAATCTCAAAAGTAGTTCCTATGCATTAGCAGTCACTAGAGTACATGATAAAAAAAAAAAAATGAGAAAGAAAGAGGGGGTGATCAGGAAGGGAAAGAGAACCACACAGAGAATGACAGTAGTAAAATCTCATCTCAAATTTTGACTCATGACATGTAAAAAAGTATTAAAGAAAAAAATCAGGAATATATCATTCTTTGAGAAGCATAGGATCGATTTCATGGCTTCAAAGTCTTTTCCCCCCAACTGCCCTCTCTCTGGTTTACCTGCATAACTTCCTTCTTACCTAAAGGCCATGACAACAAAAACTCAGTCTAAAGAAAAACAGATCTCAAACACAGGAGAATAAACCAAATCTTCCTATTCTTTGTATCACTCGCTGTTTTAAAGGATTTTAAACATATACACCACTCCTAAATGCCACGCTTAAAACTTGCAAAGTTAATGGATTCATATCCAATTAGGAACATATTTCCTCCCCCAATAAATGTTAATGAAGTTGGTACCAACCTATTCAATGTATTTATAACTCAGGGAAAGAAACAGACAACCTATATTTCAGATTAATATAAAACCCTCTTTTATATTGGCTGTCTCCTTTGTATCAATCACTCTCACCTTCACTGAATTCCAGGGTTAATTTATGATATCGATACCTTTCTTTAATTTATAAAACAGTAAAATCCCAAGATCACCTTCAAACACAAGGAACACAGTCACAATACGTTTCTATCACACTATGAAGACTGTTAAGACTCCCAATAGGGCACTTTGACTTAAATCTTATAAATTTCCTGCTTAAATTTTCAAACAGGGGAAACCAGGGATGCATATGAGAACATAAACCCATATTTTGGTGATGGTTCTATACTTGTCTGTATTGCTAAAGGGTATAAAAAGGGCCATAAAGGAACTGGAATTATGCTGAACAGGATCTCAGACTCCACAATCTATTTGTAAACACAGACCTCTGGAAAGTGCACAGAGACAGATGGGGGAAATATTTTTAACTCTGTGGGATAGAGGGAGGCACTTAGCAAGCCATCTACCCCGTAAGACCCATTCTGAATGACCAACAAATCTATCTGACAGTTATAAATGAAGCAGGTAGCAAACAGTATCTACATATGTCAGACACACATCTCATTTTTAAAATTGTTTCACTTCCTACAACATTTAGTATGTAGACAAAACTCATATAAGAGCTAAAAAGAAACTAAATTTTGGAATTTATCCTTCATCTTAAATTCCATCATGAAAGACTTAAGATATATCTTTGTTGATATTCCCTGTCTTTAAGAAGTACAGAAAATGGGAATATGTAGCTAAAATAAGTTGGGGGTTTCCTTTATCTGGATTGAAAAAAACAACTGTGGCTTCCTTTCTGATTATTCAAGAACAATTTCATCTTAAGGCCTCAAACCCCTCTGCTCTTTTGTCTCATAGATATTGTCATCAAGTTACAGCTGTATTTTTATTAATTTGTCTCCTCCTCCAGAATATTAGTTATTTAATGGTAGAAACTTATTCTAAACAGAAGCTGGTACAGAAAAGGCCCTTGATACATATTTGGTGTATTAATCTGACTGAGGAAAGGCTCAGCACCAGATAAAATATCTTCAGGTCTGTAATTTATAACTATACTTATTTGTTCTCTTTGACAACATTTATTGAGCATTCATTATATGCCAGAGACTGTCATAGGCACTGGAACACAGCAATAAATACGATGATTAAAAAGGTCCCTTGCCTTTACAGAGCTTACCTTCTTTGGGGGTAGCCAATAAGAAAAAAGCATCTGCAAATAAACAAGACAATTATAAGAAGGAAATAAGTGCCAGGAATATAGAAGGAGTCTAACACACATAGGAATAGTGCGGAGTTCCTACCTTCACAAAAAAACAAACAAATAAAAAAAAACACTTCTGTTTGAAGAATATGAACAACTTAGAAAGATAAAATAGCTGACAGTATCATAAGGGTGTGATAAAAGGCCTTCAATTGATATTATGTGCTGCCTTGACATCCGAAACCAGGAAAGTCTCAAAACGGCCTAACCTCAAATTCTTCTCCCAACTCTGCCCTTGTGTATAATGTCGCCTAGCTGAACACTCCTTATCAGATGTACCAAAAATAGTTCCTGCTTATCCCTGAATAGCAGGTTTCACTTCCCTGCCAGCCCTTGGAATTATTCAAAGTAGCCAATCATAGCTTCCCACAGCAACCAGGGGAACATCACATTTTTACTACTACAGAGCCTGCTTCCCACAGCCCTTGCTTGTTTTGTTCACTGTGTTCCTGAGTGCAAGCCCTGTGTAGCCTGGGGTGGTGTCAGATGTCTTCCTCCCCCCGGGCTGGGAGTTTATGTGATTAATAAACTGCTGTCAATGTCATCTGTCTGGTGTAGAGTGTGGTGTGCTCAGCCATCCCCATAACACTAGGGTGGGAATCCCTCACCACCACCATTGTGACAAGGAGACAATCAAAACAAAGGGTCCTACATTTCCAGCTGGATGTCCCACAAAGAAAGACAGTGTTCTTTGTAATTCCATGCAAAGAGTACTAGCCTTGGACCCAGAAACTCCAAGACAAATCTTTTCACCTCCCTTGAGCCTCACTCAGTTTCCTGAATCAATAAGATGAGGATGTCCTTAATACTCTGAAGTTAATTTCAAGTAAAAGAATGTTTGAAAAGTTCCCAGGCACATTGTAGATTCCCAAAATGTGTTTGCCTCTCTTACACAATGTCCTTAGTGGTTCATTAGACTGGATAAAGAGAAGTTTTCCCATATCCCTGACACCTCAAATGGCTTCCCATGGTTATGCCTTTGAAGGTACCTTTCCCCCTCTTACCCCTAGTTGTTCCCCCTATCGAAAACCTTCCTAGCTTTTGCCAGGATGAAGTATTCTTTCAATTGTGTTAATACCCATAACACCATGGCACACATTTGACACTTCTGATTCACGAGCATCTATTGCTATTTTTTTCTGTGAGTTTATGTCATATCCCCAACCAAGAGTCCACTCTTTAACTCCTTTAACATACTGCTTTACATCTCCAAAGTCTTGTACATAAGTAAATAATAAATGTCAATAAACTCTGAGGTGGATGGATCTAGAGTCTGTCATACAGAGTGAAGTAAGTCAGAAAGAGAAAAACAAATACCGTATGCTAACACATATATATGGAATCTAAAAAAAAAAAAAAAAAGGGTCATGAAGAACCTAGGGGCAAGACGGGAATAGAGACGCAGACCTACTAGAGAATGGACTTGAGGACACTGGGAGGGGGAAGGGTAAGCTGGGAGAAAGTGAGAGAGTGGCACGGACATATATACACTACCAAATGTAAAATAGCTAGCTAGTGGGAAGCAGCCGCATAGCACAGGGAGATCAGCTCGGTGCTTTGTGACCACCTAGAGGGGTGGGATAGGGAGGGTGGGAGGGAGGCTCCAGAGGGAGAGGATATGGCGATATATGTATACATAGAGCTGATTCACTTTGTTATACAGCAGAAACTAACACACCACTGTAAAGCAATTATACTCCAATAAAGATGTTAAAAAAAAATGTCAATAAACTCACTAAACATTTATCATCTTACCTCTCTCTTCCTTTTTGCTTATTCTGGAATAAAAGCACTGGTGAAAAAATATTTGGAATTTGCATCAACACAGAGGTTATATGTTAAAATAAGGACATGTCTCATAGTGAAAATAGATTTAAACAGATTCTAAAGTTTTGACATGAGGGTTAAATATATTGAGGGTTGGTTTTGATTATTGGACTCGACTCTTAAGGTATTTGTATTTGCATAGGAAATTCAATTTATAAAAGTAGCTATCAAAACATATGCAGAGCCATTATTTACTTTCTGTAGGCAGGTTCTCAACCATTAAAGCTTTGTTTTTTATAACATTGAAAAACAGGAAGTTTTCCATCTCGGCAAAGTACCACACAGCCCTACAGCAAAGTGATCAACTTTTGAGACTCCTGATTGACTGGATGTATTAAACAGACTTCCTAAAATGCCTCCAAAGCTATCAAAGAAAGAAAGAAATCCTATCAGTGATGGGTACACTGTCATCTACTCAGTGCTCTTTATAAAACCTTTTATTTACAATGTATTCCACAGCAAAACAATTTCTAACCTCTAATTGAAATTGTATTCCTGTTCATAAACACATCTATTTGAACCCATTTTAGATACTGAATATATCTAAGCAGCTAAAAAAATGAAACCCCCAGAGTAACAAAAAGGCAACTGGCTGGCCTGTAGGCATATTTTACTTGAACAGCATAATGCTTTAAATATTTGAAACCTAATGCTTTCAAAGAGGGCAAGTACTGTCACATTTCCTGAGGACTTTGTTAGTCCCTCCTGTCTCACGCCTGGCTTGATTCCTACCTGTGCCTACATCAACCTGTCTCACCCACAGTGTTTTGAGTCTGCAGAAACATCTTTAAGAGGCAGGCAGGTCCTAGAAAAATAACACTGAAAGGGAAAGTCAGATAGATATCCTGGTTGCTAATCATGTCTCTAACTACCTGTGCGACCTTGGGGAAGTCACCACATTTTCCTGGGCCTCATTTATGTCAACTGAGAAATTAAAGGCTCAGCTAATTGCTGATGTCACATCCAATATAAGTCCCAAAACATTCCTTACACTTTGTGATAACTAGAAATTGCTTATCACAAAAACCAAAAAGATGAAAGAAATGACGCTTTTCCACACTAATCAATCATCACTTACATTGCAATTTTATCCGTCTTTCATAATGTCTACTCACCACAAAGCAGTTGTTGGCACACCTCCCGATAACTCTTTTTTAATTATATTTTAACCATCTCAAATCCATCACCAAAATTTTTGAAGTCACTGTGGTATTTGAAAATTCCTTTTATCATTCATTCACCAGTATTTCCTTTTAAAATAATGGAACTACCAGGGTTTTCTTTAAAAGAGAGAGAGAGAAATAATGTGTCATGTTGTAATATTATGGGAGATTTTATTGAAATTGTAATGTTACTTTGACACCAGCAGTATACATTTTATGGAATGATTAGTTTTTAAATTAGCCTTTAAATGAGAAGAAACATATTAGACTTGCTTTAAACTTTTTAAAACTTTTTAAAAGTATTTTAAAGTATTTTTAAACTGGCTTTTACATTTTTGAGACCTAAAAGTACAGTTCACTTAAGAGTGAACTTAAGAGTCCTTAAGAGTCCTTAAGGTGGCATTCTTAGTGTTCAGGGCTGACTCTCCTGCTGGTGCTCAGTGGATGCCAAGTCACCGTAAAAAAAAGTGCATTTTTGGATGGTGGCATGAATTACTGGGAGGGACAGATTCAGGACACCTCCTCAAAAGGCCCTTGATAAACTTTTCTACATTTTTTCTTAGGCACATGTTATTATTCAAAACAAATTTCTACAGTAATTGCAAGTACAGTCCCAGTCACTCTCTATTTGATGTAATAAAAATGTTTAAAATTTTAGGATTAAAAGTCATTCTATATGCCTAATTTAAAGACTTAGCCAAGGCTCTAAAAACAACTTCAAGATATATTTACATTAAAATGTACAATTTTCTGACAGCTTCAAACACAATTTTATTTTAAATTCGGAACAGAAAGTTCAACTTAAAAATACTGAAGATCTAAATTGCAAAAGAGTCATCAGTCCAGAGGTGATTGTCAAAGTGATCTTAATTGGATTTTCATGAAGAAAAGCAGTCCTTATGTTAGAAAATGGAAATAACCTCTTTGTCTCTATAGAAGTCAATTGGTCACAACTGTTATTCAGAACTTTTATGATGGGAATGCTTCTGGATAATTGTAATAACAAATGTAAAGATCCTGTTACTTTCATTATTTATTTTTCTTTTTTTGTGAATAATACAACCAAGTCATGTCCATTAAAAAATTAAATAAAATATGCTGAAATGCAAAGATTTAGGAAAGCCCACCACAGCAGGGGGAAAAGGGTATTCCAATAGTGTTTTTCTCAATAACAAGTCTATTTTTTATCAACTAATAGGACTCTCTCTTTCCTGAATTAAACAAAAGCCACTAGTTGTGCTATAACAAAGGATTTTATTTCACAATCATTTAATTCTTCTACTTGCTTAACACCTGCTGGTTGCAGTGACAGAACTCACTTCTAATGAATTTATTTGACTATCCAGTACTCAGTAAAGCATACAACAGGTGTCAATCAATATTTATTTGGGAAACAGACCCTAAAGTGACGACATTATAGAGGAAATGCTTCTTACAGGGTTATAGAAAAACCTCTTGGGGCTAACACACTGAAGAAACTGAAGAGTGAGAAGGCCAAAGAAGAAGGTGCTATCTGGGAAGATGGCAAAATTTGCCTTGAGCTAAAATATAAAATAACTCAAATAACGAAATTATAGGAAATTGACAAAGAAACATAGGACAAATTTAATGCAGTTCTTTCCTAGAACATTCGTAAATGGTAACATACCTAAAGAGAGATTATTATTTTGGTTGTTCCCAAAAGAATGCATATCAAAGGCAAAAGTATTTATAGGTTATTCTAATTCTATCATCTTGTGTCTTTGACAAAGAGGATTCTGAGTTTGGAGTAAGAATGTAAAACAAAGGAGGTTACATATTTTAAAAATCTATAATCCTAAATTTGAATAGAAAATGTCAATATGAATTCATATGCAGTACTGTAGAATATGTGTGTGTGAGTGACAGAGTGTGAGTGTAAAATATACTAGTTTTCTCTACTGAAGAAGCCTAGAAAAATGACTATGTTTCCCTAGTGCCCAGATAATGATCTTAAAATATTATTTACTTCTAAGAGAAACTAGCACTTAGAGAAATGAGTCATTCCAGGTCTGGGGAAGATGAACCTGGAACATCATTATACTGGATGAAGAAGAAATTAAGACTATTAGGACCATGTCAAAGGACTCAGGTGCTAACTTCGAGAGGCTCCCACTGGCCAATGATGCAATAATTTGAGCTTCAAAAAGAATAATTTCAATTGAAATAAAGATGTCTTAATCTATGAGTTTAAAATAATTTTTTAAAATATATTAATAGGTCATTTTCTGAGGGTAATAGGGAGTCAACTCATTATCTTGAAAACTGACAACTGAAGGAAAAGAATCAAGCATTTATCCTGACTTTCCTGAATGAACTGTTCTACTAGGTAACCAAATAGGTCAGGGAAAGTATCTATTGTATACACCTAATATTTGAAAAAAGAATGATAGAACTACAATATCACTGTTTGCAACCCCCAATAAATGAATAGGTCTAGGCACTGAGCATCAACAGCAGCTAACATCAGGAAAAGAGGGAAAAACAGCATTAAGTACCTCTTGATGAAAGAAAACACAAAAGTAGCAAACCTGAGTCTGATCAAGCCTCTGAATCCAGCTGCTAAGTTTCAGGGAATGTGCAGACCAGAAGAATTTATAGAATTGCAGTCAATGTTTCCCAAAGTTATTCTCAAATAAATTATTATTCAATAAAGAAATTATAAATTTCTTTATAAATTATAAAGAAAAGAAAAAGATGAAAGAACATGTAGATTAAATGAGACTTTATTAAAAACTTAATTTTTTTATTGTGCAAGATTAAACTATAATGTCAAGGATGAACACTTCAGTGGTAAAATGATAAGGAAATGGTGACTATAAAACTCAAAAGAGTAGTTACTTTTGGGAGAGGGAAGAGTCTATGACTGGCAGTTGGCAACTGAGGAGCTTCTGCAGTAAGTGGTAAAATTCTAGTTCTTGACCTGGGTAGTTGTTAAAATGATGTAGCATCTTAAAAGAATCCATTAAACCATACATTTGTGTGTTTTTCTGTATGTGTGCTTTAAAACAAAATAGTTTTAAGAAAAGTTTTTGTAGAGTAATTCAATAGCAAGTTTATAGTTTAACAACATGATACTAAAAATATTCAGAGGAATATTACTTCTCTTAGAAGAAGAAAATAATTCATCATGATGTAATAGGTAAAATAAGGTTCAAATTCTTATTTGCCTTTGGAAGTAATGTAGATATTGTTTATAAAATAAAGTGGTAACCGCAAAATCCAACATCACCGTAAAGACTGGTTAGTCAAAATCATTAACAAGAATGTTGTGTTCATTGCCTATTAGGGAACTCTTGGGATTATATGAGACTGTTAATGCTTTTTATTGCTTACTGAACTAAATAATCAGCCTGCAGATAGAATATGGGCCATTTAAAAATCTTAATAGTTTTATATGGATTAAGAAGGAGGGAAAGCACTTTAACAGTTGAAAACCGAAATAAATAGGTTAACTTAAAAGAAGCTTCTTTTGCTTAAGTTAAATCTATTTTTAAAAATCACATGCTAGAGTATCTCTAACCAAAATAAAGATAAAAAAGTAGCTTCTAAACTAACCAATGAGAATAGGAGAGTGATAGGCAATACCTATTGTTTTCTATTGGCACAAATACTGGTAAAAAATTTTTGTGGTACTTGTTTAATTTAGAATAGTAAAATCCATAGTTTTTGAAATATTTAAAATTGTTTGAAGCATAATAGACTTTGAAAATAAATATTGTATTGTTCAAATTTACAAATTTATACCTGCAACAAAATGGCATATTGCATTTCTAGGCTGTTTAAAGAAAATAAATACTAGTTTTCTGAACTTGACTTCATAAGGAGTTTAGTTATTCTAAGCTTTCTATTGATATAAACTAAATAAGCAAGGTGTTTAATTTTAAAAACACAGTCATGGCAGCATTTGGCAAGCACATATGAAGAAAATAGAGCTTACACCACAGATAAAACAAACAGGCAACTTCTAGCCCTTCAGCTAGAAGACCCAATAGGGAAAAATTAAAACATAAAAGAAAGAAGCTCATTTTGAACAAATTACAACTACATAAGATTTATACAGCTTAAGTATAATTGGTTTTCTTTGCATCTCAATGTTACTTATGATATATATTAAGATACATGGAATTCATGATATAAAAATTATATATGTGTGTGTATACATATGTTTACATATGTGTGTGTGTAATATATATATTTTTATATATATATATATGAAATTTTGGATACATACTGCTTTGAGAATATGGCAATTTGATTCTGTAATCTTTTCTGAGGCCAATGACATAATTCATTCTAGGGCTTTAATAATCTAAGTTTAAAAGGAATTATTAGTTATTTTGCATGTCACCCAACCTACCATTTTAGATCTTTTTGACATCATACCTGTTACAAAAAAGCCTTGTGGTTATCAGTTATCTCACCATCTCTACACACTTCCAGATATCCTTACCTTATCTACTATTCAACTAATGTTTCAGTGATTTTCTTGCCATTTCCCTGCTCAAGAGTTTAAATTCTTCAATTTGGATTTCAAAATTTTTCACTCATTCTTTCATACATGCATTCAATAAACATCCTAGTGTTCCAGGGACTGATGTCCCAGCCTGGACATTGTGATATAAAGATTAATCAGACATAGGCATTATTTAAATGGCAACAAAAAATAGCTAGTGGCAATACCATGTGATGAGGGCTGTGATGGCACAGAGAGTTATACTCTAGGATTGTAAAACATAAGCACCTAGTCCATATTGTGGGGAAGGGCTGGTAGAGGGGTTGGTATGGATGAAGGCAAATCAAAGGAGGCTTCCTAAAGAAAATGGTGGTATTAGATCAGTGGAGGCCTTGTATATTACACTAAGAAACCATAATTTTATTCTAAATGTTTGGGGAGATCATTGAAAGGTTTTAAACAAAGGAATCATATGATCCATTTTTCTGTTTAGAAAAATCACTAAGGCTGCAATGTGGCCAACGGACTGAAGAAGATCAAGACTAGAGACCAGAAGGCCAGTAAGGAGACTAATGCTGTAATTTAAAGAAGAAATTGTAGAGGCCCAGACAAAGAAAATAGCCATGGGATTAAGAAGAAAAAGAGTCAAAAGATAATTAAAAATAGAATTGTTAGGATTTGGTTGCTGATTAACCGTGGAGGTATGAGAGAATGCAGATTTTGAACAACGTGCGATTGTAAGGGTTCACTGAGATCGTGAATAGAGGATGAAGCACATACTATTAGGATGAGCATGAGCTCAGTTTTGAACACATTGAATTTGAAGTGCCCATGGACTAGCCAAAGGGTAATGTCCAGTAGAAAACCGAATGTCTCCCTCTCTCCCTCCCCCCTCCCCCTCCCTTGTAATGGACTACAGATATAGATTTGAGAGTCATGCATATATAGTACCTGAAGCCATGAGACTGGAATAAACTATTATTGAAGTGGGAAACGTAGAGCCCAAAATGTATACAAACAGTAGTCAGACCAGGGGAAAACCAAGAGACTATGGTAACATATAAGTTCGTAGAAATGAGTTTATAATAGTAAGGAGTGACCAACCAAGCTTTAGAGTATACAAACTGGGAAAAAAATGTGATTATTGATAATCAGTGATTTTGGCAAAACCCATTTCTAATTGCCTGATTGTAGAGGAAGCCAGGTGGCAATGGATTTTAAAATTTATAGGAAATTAGAATGTAAAACAGCAAATGTCAACATTCTCAATGAAAGAAACAGCAGTAACTGAAGGGATACCAGTAACTGTGTAGAAGGAAGATATTTTTAAGCAGGCTCTATACCTGAGCAGGTAGAGCCAATGGAGAGGGAGAGAGAGATTAAGAGTAGGAGAAAGGCAGCAAATGATTAACTAAGGCTCCTGATAAGTTAAGAGGAAATGGAATTCATAGCTAATGTTGAGGAAGTAGGCTTGGAAAGGATGAGTGTTATCTCTTTCACTAAAATTGGAGAAAAGAAGCAAAAATGAATGTGTATATTAATATGATGATTAATATTAATTAATATGGGTTCCTCCTCCCAATACTCTCTCACCAAGGAATGGAAACAAATTCAAAGGCATGTAATAAATATTCAGATATGAATTTGGAAAAAACAAAAAGTCATATCTGTTGGCATCTTTGTGCTTTGAAGTAAGAAAGTTAACCATCAGAGATATTTGTAGACTTACCAATAAATTAGATGAAATTATTCACATAATTGGATAAAAATTATATGAAAAAGTTTGGTGTTACTTATGGTCTGTCTATTAAATAAGTAAACTATACTTAAAATACTAATTTTAATAGGATAATCTCTTTAAAGAATCAGGTTGTTGCTAAGTCAGTGTATGAAATAGCAAAAGACACAAAGCAAGACTGATAAAGTCCTCTGAGGAGGACTATAAGAGGTGACAGAAATGAACTTGGCACCGAGAGTTAGGAAGTGGCTTTGATATCTAGTCAAAGTGATGTAGGGAGCCACTATAAGCTCTGAAATAAGAGAGAAACATGAAAACAGTCTTGTGCAGAAACACACAGCAAGCTTGGAGTTTACCTCAACATCTAACTTTCTTCACATACTGGTTGAATTCTGGTGCTTGAACAGTGAGGCTGTGTGATTTTTGAGGAATTATTATATGGCATAATCTCATTGTTATAGCTTTGGGCATGTATTTTTCATGCCAGAATTAGAAAAGCATTCTGATTATTTCTAGCAGGACCTGTGCTTGGGTTCTGACATTACCTTATCTTAGTTGACTCTCATACTCTAGAGTGAAGCCATCTGGAGTTTTCTACCAATAGAAGAGGTAGCAGATAAATAGGGAATGGCTACATTTAAGTTTTTTCCTTGAAGTATATCCTGTGAGACTTTACTTGTTCCCTCCAACACACTAAAACTGAAACATTCACAATGGCCTGAAACTAGTTGACTGAATAGATTGTACTCAATTTTTAAATGGCCACAGTGCATCTTTTCTTGGAAGATTATTTTCATTCTTATCTCAATATTTAATTAAATAGGATAGAGACTTTCAATTCTAGTCAAGATGGAATAAACACACTTCATCCTGTCTCTTTCTCTGAATGCAGCTATAAAACTTAAACAGAATGCATGGAACATCTTAAGGCTCTGAAAAGTAAACAGTACCAGGCACATTGGGGAAGAATACCAAAATAGAAGTACCTTCAAACTAGCAGTGAATTTACCTTATTCTCCCCTAATAGTAACTACCAATCTGAATTCAACACAATTTGAACATGAAGTGGACATGGGCACAGACAGGGAAGAAGCTAAAAGAAGCTCTCCAATTCTGGTACAAAGAGCAGAAAAGGAGTCTCTTAATTCTCAGAGAGGGTGAGGAAATTTTCCCATATTTTTATTTTTCCCTCTTCTCCCCATTCTCTGGAACTTAAGAAGTGGCAGCAATGACAGTGGTGCATATGGAGGTTTTCAGTAACCTAAAACTCTGATGGAAAAGAACCTTCCTCTACTATCTGAGGAATGTGCATGGGAAGAACTTCCTT
Organism: Balaenoptera acutorostrata; assembly: GCF_949987535.1. NCBI lineage: Eukaryota > Metazoa > Chordata > Mammalia > Artiodactyla > Balaenopteridae > Balaenoptera > Balaenoptera acutorostrata. The sequence continues at coordinate 32,704,225 of NC_080067.1, forward strand.
TATTTTTTTCTTTTCCGTTATTGCAAGAAATGGGCACAGTCATGAAAAGTACAAAGCAGAGTAAATGAAGTACCAGCTTTCTAGTGACAGAACCAAAAAGAGAAGTCTCAGAGAACCAGAAGAAACTGTGGAAAGGGTGGAGCTTGGGAAAGGGGAGCCCAAGGGGAGAGAAATCCAAAAAGCTCTTTATGAATGTGGCTTACCCTTAAGCTTTACACATCTGAATCTGATGCTATTCAGGACACCAAAAACCTTGAAAACTGAACATAAAGACCATTGCTCAAGTTCCAGATTGGCCAATGGGTGACACACACCAAAGACAAATCCAAATAACACTGAAAAATCTTTAAGAACAGAACTTATATTGAAACTGCCATCCACAGAGACTGAGTGGAACTTGTGGCTTAAACTGAATTAGGTCAATAGTCTGCAAAACAAAAACGTCAACATTTTATGTAGGATTAAAATTAGACCTAAAATCTAGTAACAGTATTCAAAATGTCCAAGATACAATCAAAAACTACTTGGCATATAACAATCAGGAAAATCTCAACTTGCTTGAGAAAAGTGAATCATCAGACAACAACACAGGGATGAGACAAATGTTGAAATAATATAACAAACACTTTAAATCACCTATTATAATCATACTCCAAGAGGTAAGGATGAACGCTTTAAGCAAATAGAAAGTCTCAGCAAAGAAATAAAAGAAATAAAGGAGAAACAAAGGGGAATTTTAGAACTGAAAATTACAATAACATATAAAACACCCAATTGATGGGCTCAATAGAAGATGGATATGACAGAAGAAAGAATCACTGAACTTTGAAAACAGATCAGTAAAAAATATTAAATCCGAAAAACAAACATAAAAACATTATAAGAAAAGAGCAGTCTCAGGGACTGTTGGACCTTGCCAAAAAGTAAAACATTTGTGTTATTGAAACTTGATAAGGAGACAAGATAGAGTATAATGCAAAAATTTTTTTTGGTGAAATAATGATTGAAAACTTCCTAAATTTAGCAAAAAACATAAAGGTACAGATTCCAGAATCGTAGTATACCCCAACAGGATAAAAACAAATCCACAACTGTATACGTCATAATTACTGAAGGCAAAGAAAAAAACCTTGAATACAATCAAAGAAAAGTGACAGAATAATGATAGGGGAATAAGGATTCAAGTGGCTTCAGAGTTCACATCAGAAATAGTGGTGATCAGAAGGAAGTGAAACAATGTTTTTACAGTGCTGAAAAAGATAAACTATCAACCCAGAATTCTATATACATCAAAAATATCCATCAGGAATAAATGGGAAATAAAGGAAAACTAAGATTTTGTTGCCATATGACCTGCTCTAAAGGACTTGCTAAAGAATTCATTACAGGCCTAAGGGATAGGATACCAGAAATGTACTTGTAACATCAAAAATGAAATGAGAGGGCTTCCCTGGTGGTGCAGTAGTTGAGAATCTGTCTGCTAATGCAGGGGACACGGGTTCGAGCCCTGGTCTGGGAAGATCCCACATGCCGTGGAGCAACTAGGCCTGTGAGCCACAACTACTGAGCCTGCGTGTCTGGAGCCTGTGCTCTGCAACAAGAGAGGCCACGATAGTGAGAGGCCCGCACACCACAATGAAGACTGGCCCCCACTCGCCACAACTAGAGAAAGCCCTCGCACAAAGACCCAACACAGCCAAAAATAAATAAATAAATTAATTAATTAATTAATTTAAAAAATGAAATGAGAACAAATGGTATGTATCTGGGTAAACAGACTATCCTTCTATTGAATTCTTTCAAATATGAATAAAAGTTGAAAGCAAAAAAATTACAACATGGTTTGAAAAGGTTTTTAATATTTAGGTGTAATACAAAGAACAACTCCAACATAGAGGGAGGGGAAGATAAAGTCTTTATCTTTACTATAGTAAGGTTTCTATATTCCATGTTAAATAGTAAAATATTTATTCTAAGTAGACAGTGAAAATTAAGTATTTATACTGTAATCCCTAGGGCACCAACTAAAGAAAATATAAAAGGAAAAATAGTCAAAATATAATAGAGACATTTAAATGGAATAGTAAAAAAAATGTTCAGAAAAACCTAATAGGAGGTAACGAAGGGGAAACAGAGGAATTGAACAAAATAAAGTGACAGACAAAATTCCAAACAAATAAAATTGCATTAAATGCACATAGCGAGAGTACATGTAAATGTAAAGGAGAGACATTGGAAGAATGATTTTTTAAAAATGATCCAACTATATGCTATCTACAAGAAATTTACTTCAACTGTAATGATAGAGGTAAGTTAAAAGTACAAGGATGGGGAAAGAGATACCATGCATGCCATACACACTCAAAGGAAAGCAGAGTGTTTAGGTTAATATCAGATAGAGTTCACCTTGCAACAAAGAAAATTACCAAGGACAAAGATGAACATTACAAAATGAAAAAGAGTCAATTCACCAAGAAGACACAACAATCTTAAAGTGAATATATGTGAAAACAGAGCTTAAAAATACTTGAAGCACCCATTGTCACCACTTGTATTCAACATAGTTTTGGAAGTCCTAGACACAGCAATCAGAGAAGAAAAAGAAATAAAAGGAATCCAAATTGGAAAAATAAAACTGTCACTGTTTGCTGTTGACATGATACTATACATAGAAAATCCTCAAAAGACAAAAGAGAAGCCTCAATGAGATGGAAGGAGGGGTGCAATCATGATAAAATCAAATCCCATAACCACTGGGTGGGCGAATCACAAACTGGAGAACAATTATACCACAGAAGTCCACCCAGTGGAGTAAAGGTTCTGAGCCCCATGTCAGGCTTCCCAACCCGGGGGTCTGGCAATGGGAGGAGGAATTCCCAGAGAATCAGACTTTGAAGCCTAGTGGGATTTGACTGCAAGACTTCAATAGGACTGGGGGAAACAGAGACTCCACTCTTGGAGGGCACACACAAAGTAGTGTGTGCTCCAGGACCCAGGGGGAAGGAGCAGTGACCCCATAGGAGACTGAACCAGACCTACCTGCTAGTGTTGGAGCATCTTCTGCAGAGGCAGGGGGCGACGGTAGCTCACTGCAGGGACAAGGACACTGGCAGCAGAAGTTCTGGGAAGTACTTCTTGGCATGAGCCCTCCCAGAGTCCACCATTAGCCCCAACAAAGAGCCTGTAAGCTACAGTACTGGGTCTCCTCAGGGCAAACAACCAACAGGGAGGGAACTCAGCCCCTCCCATCAGCAGACAAACAGATTAAAGTTTTACTGAGCTCTGCCCACCAGAGCAACACCCAGCTCTACCCACCGCCATTCCCTCCCATCAGGAAACTTGCACAAGCCTCTCAGAGAGTTTCATCTACCAGAGGGCAGAGAGCAGAAGCAAGAACTACAATCCTGCAGGCTGCAGAACAAACACCACAATCACAGAAAGACAGACAAGATGAAAAGGCAGAGGACTATGTCCCAGATGAAGGAACAAGATAAAACCCCAGAAAAATAGCTAAATGAAGTGTAGATAAGCAATCTTCCAGAAAAATAATTCACAATAATGATAGTGAAGATGATCCAGGACCTTGGAAAAAGAATGGAGGCAAAGATTAAGAAGATGCAAGAAATGTTTACCAAAGACCTAGAAGAAATAAATAACAAACATAGATGAACAATACAATAAATGAAATGAAAAATACACTAGAAGGAATCAAGAGCAGAATAATTGAAGCAGAAGAACGGATAAGTGACCTGGAAGACAGAATGGTGGAAATCACTGCCATGGAACAGAATGAAGAAAAAAGAAAAAAGAGAAATGAAAATAGCTGAAGAGACCTCTGGGACAATATTAAATGCACCAACATTCGCATTATAGGGGCCTCAGAAGGAGAAGAGAGAGAGAAAGGACCCAAGAAAATATTTCAAGAGATTATAGTCGAAAACTTCCTTAACATGAGAAAGGAAATAGCCACCAAAGTCCAGGAAGCGCAGAGAGTCCCAGGAAGGATAAACCGAAGGAGAAACATGCTAAGACACATAGTAATCAAACTGACAAAAATTAAAGACAAAGAAAAATTATTAAAAGCAACAAGGGAAAAACGACAAACATCATACAAGGAAACTCCCATAAGGTTAACAGCTGATTTCTCAGCAGAAACTCTGCAAGCCAGAAGGGAGTGACATGATATATTTAAAGTGATGAAAGGGAATAACCTACAACCAAGATGACTCTACTCATCAAGGATCTCATTCAGAGTCAATAGAGAAATCAAAAGCATTAAAGAAAAGCAAAAGCTAAGAGAATTCAGCACCACCAAACCAGCTCTACAACAAATGCTAAAGCAACTTCTCTAAGTGGGAAACAAAAGAGAAGAAAACGACCTACGAAAACAAACCCAAAATAATTAAGAAAATGATAACAGGAACATACATATCGATAATTACCTTATATGTGAATGGATTAAATGCTCCAACCACAAGACACAGACTGGCTGAATGGATACAAAAAGAAGACCCGGTCTACAACAGACCCACTTCAGACTGAGGAAAGTGGGTACAGACTGAAAGTGAGAGGATGGAAAAAGATATTCCATGCAAATGGAAGTCAAAAGAAAGCTGGAGTAGCAATACTCATATCAGATTAGATAGACTTTAAAATAGACAATGCTACAAGAGACAAGGAAGGACACTACATAATGATCACAGGATCAATTCAAGAAGAAGATATAACAATTATAAATGTTTATGCACTCAATATAGGAGCACCTCAATACATAAGGCAAATGCCAACAGCCATGAAAGGGGAAGCTGACAGTAACACAATAATAGTCGGGGACTTTAACACCTTGCTTACACCAATGGACAGATCATTGAGACAGAAAATTAATAAGGAAACACAAGCTTTTAATGACACAATAGACCAGATAGATTTAATTGATATTTATAAGGAATTCCATCTGTAAACAGCAAATTACACTTTCTTCCCAAGTGCACATGGAACATTCTCCAGGATAGATCACATCTTGGGTAACAAATCAAGCCTCGGTAAATTTAAGAAAATTGAAATCATATCAAGCATCTTTTCAACCACAATGCTATGAGATTAGAAATAAATTACAGGAAAAAAACCTAAAAAACACAAACACATGGAGGCTAAACACTACGCTACTATATAACCAAGAGATCACTGAAGAAATCAAAGAGGAAATCAAAAAATATCTAGAGAAAAATGACAATGAAAACACTACGATCCAAAACTTATGGGATGCAGCAAAAGAAGTTCTAAGAGGGAAGTTTATAGCAATACAATCCTACTCAAGAAAAACCTCAAATAAACAATCTAAACTTACACCTAAAGGAACTGGAGAAAGAAGAACAAACAAAACCCAAAGTTAGTAGCAAGAAAGAAATCATGAAGATCAGAGCAGAAATAAATGAACTAAAAACAAAGAAACCAATAGCAAAGATCAATAAAACTAAAAGATGGTTCTTTGAGAAGATAAACAAAACTGATAAACCTTTAGCCAGACTTACCAAGAAAAAGAGAGAGAGGACTCAAATCAATATAAATAGAAATGAAAAAGAAGTTACAACAGACACCACAGAAATACAAATCATCATAAGAGACTACTATAAGAAACTCTATGCCAATAAAATGGCCAACCTGGAAGAAATGGACAAATTCTTAGAAAGGTATAACTTTCCAAGACTGAACCAGGAAGAAACAGAAATTATGAACAGACCAATCACAAGTAATGAAATTGAAACTGTGATTAAAAATCTTCCAACAAACAAAAGCCCAGGGCCAGATGGCTTCACAGGTGAATTCTATCAAACATTTAGAGAAGAGCTAACACCCATCCTTCTCAAACTCTTCCAAAATATTGCAGAGAAAGGAACACTCCCAAACTCATTCTACGAGGCCACCATCACTCAGATACCAAAACCAGAAAAAGATACTACAAAAAAAGAAAATTACAGACCAATATCACTGATGAATACAGATGCAAAAATCCTCAACAAAACACTAGCAAACAGAATCCAACGACACATTAAAAGGATCATACACCATGATCAAGTGGGATTTATCCCACAGATGCAGGGATTCTTCAATATACACAAATCAATCAATGTTATACATATTAACAAATTGAACAAATTGAAGGATAAAAACCATATGATCATCTCAGTAGTTGCAGAAAAAATTTTTGAAAAAATTCAACACCTATTCATGATAAATACTCTCCAGAAAGTGGGCATAGAGGGAACCTACCTCAACATAATAAAACCCTTATATGACAAACCCACAGCAAACATCATTCTCAATGGTGAAAAACTGAAAGCATTTCCTCTGGAATCAAGAACAAGACAAGGATGTCCACTCTCACTACTATTATTCAACATAGCTTTGGAAGTCCTAGCCATGGCAATCAGAGAAGAAAAAGAAATAAAAGGAACACAAATTGGAAAAGAAGAAGTAAACTGTCACTGTTTGCAGATGACATGATACTATACATAGATAATCCTAAAGATGCCACCAGAAAACTACTAGAGCTAATCAATGAATTTGGTAAAGTTGCAGGATACAAAATTAATGCACAGAAATCTGTTACATTTCTAAACACTAACAATGAAAGATCAGAAAGTTAATTAAGGAAACAATCCCATTCACCATTGCAACAAAAAGAATAAAATGCCTAGGAATAAACCTACCTTAAGTAGGTAAAAGACCTGTACTCAGAAAAGTATAAGACACTGATGCAAGAAATCAAAGATGACTCAAACAGATGGAGAGATATACCATGTTCTTGGACTGGAAGAATCAATATTGTGAAAATTACTATGCTACCCAAAGCAATCTACAGATTCAATGCAATCCCTAACAAATTACCAATGGCATTTTTTACAGAACTACAACAAAAAATCTTAAAATTTGTATGGAGACACAAAAGACCCCGAATAGCAAAAGCAATCTTGATGGAAAAAAAATGGAGCTGGAGGAATCAGGCTCCCTTACTTCAGACTATGCTACAAAGCTGCAGTAATCAAGACAATATGGTACTGGCACAAAGACAGAAATATAGATCAATGGAACAGGATAGAAAGCCCAGAGGTAAACCCACGTACCTATGGTCAACTAATCTATGATAAAGGAGGCAAGGATATACAATAGAGAAAAGACAGTCTCTTCAATAAGTGGTGTTGGGAAAACTGGACAACTAATGTAAAAGAATGAAATTAGAACACTCCCTAACACCATACACAAAAATAAACTCCAAATGTATTAAAGACTTAAATGTAAGACCAGACACTATAAAACTCTTAGAGCAAAACATAGGAAGAACACTCTTTGACATAAATCACGGCAGGGTCTTTTTTGACCCACATCCTAGAGTAATGGAAATAAAAACAAAAATAAACAAATGGGACCTAATGAAACTTAAAATGTTTGTGCATCAAAGGAAACTATAAATAAGACAAAAAGACAACCCTCAAAATGGGAGAAACTATTTGCAAATGAATCAATGGACAAAGAACCTCCAAAATATATAAACACCTCATGCAGCTCAATATCAAAAAAACAAACAACACAATCAAAAAAATAGGAAGAAGACCTAAATAGACATTTCTCCAAAGAAGATATACAGATGCCAACAAACACATGAAAAGCTGCTCAACATCACTAATTATTAGAGAAATGCAAATCAATACTACAATGAGGTATCACCTCACAACGGTTAGAATGAGCATCATCAGAAAATCTACAAACAACAAATGCTGGCGAGGGTGTGGAGAAAAGGGAACCCTCTTGCACTGTTGGTGGGAATGTAAACTGGTACAGCCACTATGGAGAACAGTATGGAGGTTCCTTAAAAAGCTAAGAATGGAATTACTATATGACCCAGCAATCCCTCTACTTGGCATATACCCAGAGAAAACCATAATTCAAAAAGACACATGCACCCCAATGTTCATTGCAGCACTATTTACAACAGCCAGGTCATGGAAGCAACCTAAATGTCCATTGACAGACGACTGGATAAAGAAGAATTGGTACATATATACAATGGAATATTACTCAGCCATAAAAAGGAATGAAACTGAGTCATTTGCAGAGACATGGATGGACCTTGAGACTGTCATACAGAGTGAAGTAAGTCAGAAAGAGAAAAACAAATATCGTTTATTAACGCATATATGTGGAATCTAGAAAAATGGTACAGATGAACCGGTTTGCAAGGCAGAAATAGAGACAGAGATGTAGAGAACAAACGTATGGACACCAAAGGGGGAAAGCAGGGGGTGGGGGGCAGGGTGGGATTAATTGGGTGATTGGGATTCACATATATACACTAATATGTGTAAAATAGATAACTAATAAGAACCTGCTGTATAGCACAGGGAACTCTACTTCACTTTGCTGTACAGTAGAAACTAATACAACATTGTAAAACAACTATACCCCAATTAAAAATAAAAATAAAATAAAGATCACTTTCCAATTCAAAAAAAAAAAAAAAAAAAAGCATTGGTTATTCAAAGAGGAAAAAAAGAAAACCCTAAAGAAGCTATCAGAAAAATAATAGAGCTCATCAATGAATTTGGTAAAGTTGCAGCATACAAAATTTATACACAGAAATCTCTTGCATTCCTATACACTAACAATAAAAGATCAGAAAGAGAAATTAAGGAAACAATCCCATTTATCATCACATCAAAAATAATAAAATAGGGCTTCCCTGGTGGCGCAGTGGTTGAGAGTCTGCCTGCCAATGCGGGGGACACGGGTTCGAGCCCTGGTCTGGGAGGATCCCACATGCCACAGAGCAACTACACCCGTGAGCCACAACTACTGAGCCTGCGCATCTGGGGCCTGTGCTCCGCAACAAGAGAGGCCGCAACAGTGAGAGGCCCGCGCCCCACGATGAAGAGTGGCCCCCGCTTGCCGCAACTAGAGGGAGCCCTTGCACAGAAACGAAGACCCAACACAGCCAAAAATAAATAAATAAATAAATCATTCCTAAAAAAAAATAATAATAATAATAATAAAATACCTAGGAATAAACCTATCTAAGGAGACAAAAGACCTGTACTCAGAAAACTAGAAGATTCTGATGAAAGAACTCGAAGATGACAGAAACAGATAGAGAGATATACCATGTTCATGGATTGGAAGAATCAATATTGTAAAAATGACTATACTACCCAAAGCAATCTACAGATTCAATGCAATCCCTATCAAATTACCAATAGCATTTTTTACAAAATTAGAAGAAAAGTTTTACAATTTGTATGGAAACACAAAGGACCCTGAATAACCAAAGCAACTTGAGAAAAAAAAATAGAGTGGGAGGAATCAGGCTTCCTGACTTTAGACTGTACTACAAAGTTACAGTCATCAAAACAGTATGGTACAGGTACAAAAACAGAACTATAGATCAATGGAATGGGATAGAAAGTCCAGAGATAAACCCAAGCACCTATGGTTACCTAATCTATGACAAAGGAGGCAAGAATATACAATGGAGAAAATAGTCTCTTCAATAAGTGGTGTTGGGAAAACTGCACAGCTACATGTAAAAGAATGAAATTAGAACACTCCCTAACACCATACACATAAATAAACTCAAAATGGATTCAAGACCTAAATATAAGGCCAGATACTATAAAATCCTTAGAGGAAAATACAGGTAGAACACTCTCTGACATAAATTACAGCAAGATCTTTTTTGATCCGCCTCCTAGAGTAATGAAAATAAAAACAAAAATAAACAAATGGGGCCTAATTAAACTTAAAAGCTTATGCACAGCAAAGGAAACTATAAACAAAATGAAAAGACAACCCTCAGAATTGGAGAAAATATTTACAAATGAAGCAACTGACAAGGGATTAATCTCCAAAATATAAAAACAGCTCATGCAGCTCAATATCAAAAAAAGAAACAACCCAACCAACAAAATGGAAGAAGAATTAAATAGACATTTCTCCAAGGAAGATATACAGATGGCCAAAAAGCACAGGAAAAGATGCTCAACATAGGGGCTTCCCTGGTGGCGCAGTGGTTGAGAATCTGCCTGCTAATGCAGGGGACACGGGTTCGAGCCCTGGTCTGGGAAGATCCCACATGCCATGGAGCAGCTGGGCCCGTGAGCCACAATTGCTGAGCCTGCGCGTCTGGAGCCTGTGCCCCGCGACGGGAGGGGCCACGATAGAGAAAGGCCCGCGCACCGCGATGAAGAGCGGTCCCCGCACCGCGATGAAGAGTGGCCCCCGCTTGCCGCAACTGGAGAAAGCCCTCGCACGAACCGAAGACCCAACACAGCCAAAAATAAATAAATAAATAAATAAATAAATAAGAAAAAAAAAAAAAAAAAAAAATGCTCAACATAGCTAATTATCAGAGAAATGCAAATCAAAACTACAATGAGATATCACCTCACACTGGTCAGAATGGCCATCATCAAAAAATCTACAAACAATAAATGGTGGAGAGGGTGAGGAGAAAAGGGAACCCTCCAATACTGTTGATGGGAATGTAAATTGGTACAGCCACTATGGAGAACAGTATGGAGGTTCCTTAAAAAACTAAAAATAGAGCTATCATATGATTCAGCAATCCCACTCCTGGGCATATATCTGGAGAAAACCACAATTTGAAAAGATACATGCACCTCAATGTTCATTGCAGCACTATTTACAATAGCCAAGACATGGTAGCAACCTTAATGTCCATCAACAGAAAAATGAATAAAGGAGATGTGGTGTGTGTATATGTATACAATGGAATATTACTCAGCCATAAAAAAGAATGAAATAATGCCATTTGCAGTAACATGGATGGACCTAGAGATCATCATACTAAGTGAAGTCAGACAGAGAAAAACAAATATCCTGATATCACTCATACGTGAAATCTAATTTTAAAAAATGATGCAAATGAACTTACTTACAAAACAGAAACATTCTTACAGATATTGAAAACAAACTTATGGTTACCAAAGGGAAAACGTGTTGGGGAGGGATAAATCAGGAGCTTGGGATGAACGTACACACACTACTGTATATAAGATAGGTAACCAACAAGCACATACTGTATAGCCCAGGGAACTTTACTCAATATTCTGTGATAACCTATAAGGGAAAAGAATCTAAAATAGAATGAATATATGTATATGTATAACTTTATCAACTTGCTGCACACCTGAAACTAACACAATATTGTAAATCAACTATACACCAGCAGAATTTTTTTTAAAAAATATATGAAGTAAAAACTGCCAGAATTAAAAAGAGAAATAAATACACAATTAGAGTTGGAGACTTCAAGACTTCTCTGTCATCAATTGATTAGCAAGGATATAGAAGAACTAAATGACACCATCAGTCAACTGGACCTAAATTATATTTATAGAACACTCCCTCCAATAACAGCAGATTATTTCTTTCAACTGCACATGGAATATTTATCAAAATAGAAAATATCCTGTGTGATAAAATAAATCTTAATGAATTTAAAAGAATTTAAGTCAAACAAAGTATGTTCTATGAACATAATGAAATTAAATGAGAGATCAATAACAGAAAGATAAAGGAAAATATCCAAATACTTGGAATTAACACACTACTAAATAATCTGTGGATCAAAGAGGAAGTCTGTAGAGAAATTAGAAAATATTTTGAACTGAACAAAGAGGAAAATGTAACACAGAAAAATTTGTGAGATGCCACTAAAGCAGGCCTTAGAGGGAAATTTATAGCATCAAACGCTTATATTAGAAAGAAGAAAGGTTTCAAACCAATAATCTAAGCTTTCACATTAAAAGAGAAAAATAAACCCAAAGCAAGGAGAAATAAGGAAATAATAAATATAAGGATGGAAATAATAAATACAGGGACAGAAATAAATGAAATTGAAAACAAAATACAATAGAGAATATCAATGAACCAAAATCTGATTCTTTGAAAAGATGAAAAAAAATTGAGAAACTTCTAACATGACTGACAAAGAAAAAAAAGAGAAGATATGAATTAATATTTAAATAAAGAGTACACTAAGGAGATAATGAAAATGTTAGCATCTCAGAAGTTTAAAGTTAAAAAACATAGATCACTTTGTTCAAGAAATTTTTTGGAAGTCTTCTTTTGGGTTCTCAAAAGTAACCCAAGGATGCAAACATTGCCCTGGGATTCAAGTATAATAGGCCTTTCTTGTTTCCAAGTTTGATATTCAGTAAGGCCCCTGTGAACATAACTGTGCAAGGACTGGATTCATTTGTACAAGGAGTCCCAGGACCTGAGGAAGAAAGTCTAGGCCAGCACCACCATTTAAAGTTAGGTGAATTGTGCCCTGAGTAAGACACCAACTGGAGAGGTGGTAAATTGGAGCTGAAATCCAGCACATGTTTACTAAGCCTTGCATGAGCCATATACACCCAGAGGAAAGAAAGACTTTTCCCTAATTCTTATATGGGTGTTGCTAATCAATAAGCCAATGAGGAAATGCCTTTGTAAATGCATACCACATCGGCCAGGGGAGGCTCTGCCAGCCACATAGGCCCCTATCAAGGGACTAAGAGTCAAGGGGAGGCCTGGATTGGGCACAGCTGGTGACTGATGCTAGAAGTTAGCCTGCCAGACCCAGCTGCATTGGCACAGGAGATATGATATGATAAACTATGGCTGAGTATGCAACTGTGGATTAAGAGCTGGGTATCTTCTGAGTCTAAGCATGAGCCCTGCTACAGTAGGCAGTATCTTAGACCTGACATGTCTCAAAAGTGTCCCTAAGAACTTAAAAGATTGCCCTGGAAGAGCAGGGCAGGGTGGAAGCAGGAAGAAACACAGATGTGAGCTTGCAAGAGTCCAGCTCCCTCTGGCATAGAAGAAAACTGGCAACCATGCTCCCAGAACTGGGCAACCCCTTGGAATTCTTGAACCATTTAAAAGTAGAGTAGAAGTGTGAAGCGTAAATGTACTTATAATAATAGAATAATTAATTAGAATAAAATAAAGAAAAATGACATATTTATACCCAGACCTTACATGATCTGGCCTCCATTGTCTCTCTGAATGCATATCATATTACACCAACAATTTTTCATTCTGCTTCAGCCATACCAGCCTCCTTGCTGTTCCTCAAAAATAAGGGGCACAATTCAAACTCAGGACCTTATAACTTGTTGCTCCTTCTGCCAGGAAATTTCCTTCCCCAAGATCTTCATGGCTCACCCTCTCATCTCCTTCAGATATTTCCTCAAATTCATTTTTTCAGGGCAAATTTCCTTGGTAATCCAATCTAGAAATTGGGTTGAAACCTTCCTTACACTGCAAATGCCCCCCATCCCCCATTCTAGACATGCCCTATCTCCCTTTCTTATTTTTCTCTTTACACTTATCCCATTACAGCACAAAATATATTTCATTTATATGTTTTTTTTTCATTGCATGTCTCCCACCACTAGAATATAAGCTTCTTGAGGGCAGTGATTTTTATCTGTTTTGTTCACTGTTATATCCCCAACATAAAGTTCACAAAGCACTCTCTACCAAACTCTAAAATTTTAAATTTATATTCTATATCCTAAATATGTGTTTATTTTCCTTTCTAGAAACATTGATGGCTGTGCAGTGTTGTGGCCCCTGAGGTTTCAGGTTTTCAAAATCTAAAGTATTATAAATCTAAGATTGATAATGATTAAACCATTATATTGTTGATAACCCCTAGCTGTTCAAAGCCCAGAGACTTGCAAGAGAGTGCAGCCAATTGTTTCCTGTGCACTTGGGTGCACTGTGGTAGAAGTTCAAAGACAGTTGAACTATGGCAGGCCCCAAGGTCCAGAGCAGAGCGAGATACCGCTAGGACCAAGGATCAGGTGGAGTGATGACCATCTCAGTGGTCTGCAACAAGGATAATAATGTTACTACTAATAGTTAACATCTGCTGAGTATCTGCTGTTTGTCAAGCACAGTTCAAAACCCTTTACCTCTATTAAGACACAGAACTGTCCTAAGAAGTAGGTACAATTATTAGCCCCATTTTACAGATGAAAACTGTGACAGAGAGGTTAAATAACTTGCCCCAAAGTCAGACATCTAGTGCACAACAGAACTAGGTTTGAAAACGAGCAAATCAGAGCCTATGTTCTTAATCAATATGCTGTACTTTTCAAACAGATGAGGATAATCCAAAACAAATTCCTTTGAACACTTTTATCTTCCTATGAGAAATGTCTGATCAACTTAGGCTATGAGGTAAAGAGCCCTAACATTAAATAAGAGTTGGTGACATTAGACCTGGAAGCAGGAAAGTCACTCAGGTTACATAGTAGAAAAGTGAGTACAAACACAACATAATATTTCAAAGGGACAATTCATTAGACTATGTGCTTGTTACCCTGGAGGAGTGGCTATTTTGTGTTCTTTCTTTCTTACAGGCAAAATAAAGGCAATGTCAATCAACTCAGAAAACAAAACTGATACAGTTCTTTGGCTTTCTTTGTGTCCTTCTGATTTTAGATTTCTTATAATGTTTATAGATTCTTAAAAACTATCTCTTAATAATTGGTTGAAAAATTCTGTAGGAAAAGTTTTGTTAATTTAAAAACATCTAGCTTTACATGTATCCAGTTACTTCATTCCTAGGATAGATACCAGTTTCCTGTGAAAGCATAAAATCTTGTTACTCAAACCATAAAGTATTTGTCTGATACTTTGTACTTTATTAGTTTTCCTGTCAGGGGAAAAAATTGTGTTTTCTCCTAGCTTTCTATCAAATAGAACTCAAAAAGAACATCATATAGGTATTTTTACCTTTTTAATTTTTCCCTATATTTCTTACACATTTATTTGTTTTTCTCCTTAATCATTTGATCCTAACTGCATTGTTTCTCATTTCATCTTACAGTTATGTCTCTGTAGACTGAGTTTTTCTCTTGTACTGAAAATAAAAAAGAATAACCATTATTGAACATACATTTATATGAAACCAACTCAGTACTAAAACCAATTAATCTGTACATAGATATCTACTAAACTCAAAAATTCAGAAATTTTAGAAAAAATAACTTAGATATCATTTTCTGAGGGTCACAGAAATGGCTGATATATTATTGCTTTTGAATATTTGCAAATGTAACATTAAATAAGTCATTACAAAATAATAGATGGGACTATGCTGGCAATAATTTAAAATAAACTGTATGACCAGGAAACAACCTTCATATGACCTTCACTCATAAGGTTTTGAGATTCCGTTTTTAAACAAATTAAGTAGCTTACTGATTTTGAGTTGAAGGATGAAAGAAAAATATTCTGAAAGTTCAACTGAGTCAGAACTATGGAACAAGCTCAGAGCTGGCTGTCATGTGTACATGAAAATGTACTGCAGATCCATCATCAGGAAGAGCCCTTACATTTTAGGACGTGTTACCTTTGGTAGTGAAGATTAAATTACACTATCTTAATGTTCATCTTCTACTTTGCTCCCACTCTGTGTCCAAACACATGCTTTCTGGAAATGCTGATTTGAGGTAGAGTACACACTGGGGTTATGAACTAAGCCAAAGCTAATGATCCATACAGGGCTTGATCTTATGACCCTGGCCTCATTAGCACCTGGCACTTAACAACTGAGCTAATCAGGCAGAGACAAGGGATTCATCAATCAAACAAACAGCACATTATTGAAGAGCAGCACATGTCAAACACTCAGCCAGAAGTTATAGTGAATACAAGGAACGGTAAACATAGTCTCTGCCCTACAGGTGCTTACAATCAACTTGGTGAAATTAATTACAAGTGCACAGCAACAGAAATTTAAAAATAATAACAATAATAAAAACAGCTAAGGCAGCTGATTAGGGAAGAAACCTGCTGGAGGAAGTTAGAGAAAAAATATTAACCTATATATGATAGTGAGTCCTTGAATTTAATGAGTAAAGATGTGACATGGTGGTTTGGGTTTTTTCAGAAGACTAATCCTGCAATGGCTCATATGTTGGAGTCAAATGTGGACTGTCAAATTTGAACTGAATGAAGCAACTCAAGGATGAAATTAATTGTATTGAGGAGAAAAATAATGATACATTTTAAATGCATTACTAAGAAAAAAATCAACCACATGAGAAAAATCAAATCTAAAAGGGTGGTGAGAAAGAAGGTTCTAGGTTTTAAAATGTTCCTGGATAAGTATCAGAGGCAGAAATAAAGAAGTTCATGAGTGGCAGCTTTTGGAAAGAAGATACAATGATAATTGAGTTTTAAACTTGAGAGTTAGGGGTGCCGACCCTCTACACGGAAAAAAAAAAAAAAAATTCTGCTTATAACTTATAGTCAGCTCTCCACATATGCAGTTCCTCCGTATCTCTACAGTTCCTCTGTATCCCGGGTTCCACGTCCTCAGATTCAACCAACTGTGGATCATGTATTACTATAGTATTTACCATTGAAAAGAATCCATGTATAAGTGGGCTTGCACAGTTCAAAGCCATGTCATTCAAGGGTCAACTGTATAACCTTGACAATTCTGGGAAATGAGAGTAAAAGAAGGAAAATTCACAGACTAATCTCACTTATTATAAATGTAAAAATCTTAAATATTAATAAATCTAGCAATGATTTAAAACATATGTACATCAGTGAGGTAGGGATATTTATTCCAGGCAAGCAAAGATGGTTTACATTAGAAAACCTGTTTAATATAATCTATCACATTACAAAATTACAAAGGAAAAACTACATGCATATCACGATAAATACAGGAAAACATTCTATATCATCCAACATATATTCATAACTAAAACAGGGGAAAACTACATAACCTAATAAATAAGATCCACCAAAATCCCACAGCAAATATTATATTTAATGGTGAAAAATTAGATGCAATCTTTCACAAACAGAAAAGGCAAGAATGCCTACTATATCCACTTTTATTTGATATTTCAATGGACATTTCATCCAATACAATAAGGCAAGAAAAGAAATGAGATATAAGAATTAGCAAGAAAAAATAAATAGCAATTATGTACACAGAAATTGATTACATGTAAATAAATGTACATGATTCATTTATTTTTTATACTATTATCTATAATAACACCTAACATATATTAGGTGCCCACTAAATATATATGGGGTCAATGAATGAATGAGTGAAATCTATAATCAAATATCTCAACTAATAAGACAACTCAGCAAGTTTGTTGGACTTTAATACACAAAACTCAAGAGCATTCTTACATGCCAGCAACAACCATGAAAAAATATAATTTAACCATTGAAAAATGTATATGATTATTCATAAGTATTTTAAAAAGGTATTTGTACAAAGAAAACTTATTGAAGAACACAAAATAAAATCTAAGTAAGAGATATATATGGCATTGATAATAAGAAATTATCGATGTTATAGTTACATATTATATCATGGAGATATGCCTACTTCCTCAAATTAAATTAAAAATTAAATGCAATTTCGGTCAATATAGGATTTTGACTTACAAGATGGTCCTACCACTTCAATGAAAGATTGAGTAGTGCTTGGTTATAAAAATTCAGCTTCAGCCAGTCTCTTTGTGTTCAAAAAATGGCTTAACTATAGTACCTATTAGCTGTGTTACCTGGGACATGATCATTAAACAATCAGTTCCTGGGTCTCCTCAGGTGGCAATAAAAATCCTGTCCTCTCTTCTGCATAGTTTGGCGAGGACCATTCTTGGTCCTTTATCATTGCTTAGAAAAACTAACTTTATTAAGTGTTTTTGTGCTCTAACCACTGAGGAATGGAGGGACCAGTAACAATCATTAACATATAGTAAGATAAACATGATAACTTGGAGTATAGTAAGTGCTAACCTGATTTATACTTCAGAAAGATCACTCTGACTACTGTTTGCCCCCAGAAGAAAGGCAAGTATACAGAAAAAGAGACCACTTAGGAGGCCATTGCAGTGATTCAGCCAAGAGTTTGAAGCATTTGAATTATAGTCACAAAATAGTGAAAAGTGGTCACACTCACTGAGTGTGTATGTGTGCATGTGGGCATGTGTATGTTATAACCAACAGGGATTATTGATTGTTTGGATGTGTGCTGTTTGAGACAAAGAGAGCAGTACACCAATATTTTGACCTGAACAACTAAATAGATGGTGCTGCCACTGGCTGAAATAAGAAACACTGGATTGGAAGATGGAGAGGACAGAGGGGATGAAGAAGAGATGGGGTGTACTGTTTTGGCCAATACAATTTGAGAAATCTATGAGAAATCCAATGGACATGGTGGGTAAGATGGTGGATATACATTTGGAACTCAGAACTGAAGATACAGCTGAAAACAAAAATTAGGAGCAATTTCATATTGGTGGTATAGTAGGTGCTATTGGTTGGATTCCTTGGAATCCCTTTTACTAGCTTAGTGAGGAGTTCCCATCCCCCAGATGCTTCAGGCACTACAACTAATGGCTCCCATCTGCAGTACTTTTCAGAGGATTACCCTTGGGTGACTTTAGTCTCCTCACACTCAGATTTTAGTGGTATATACTGAGTCCCCTGATTTAAGATAGGTGGGATCACATAGAGGAATCATGAATACAAAAAGAAAAGGACAAAGATGGTATCCTGGCACATCAAATCTGTAGTGGTCTGGTAGATAAGAAACAGCTAGCAAAGGAGATGAAGAAGGAGCAGTCAGTGAGGTAGGAGGAAAAACAGATTGGTACAGTTATCTGAAAGCCTGAAAAATAAAGTGTTCTAAGAAGAAGGCTGTGATCATCCATATTAAATGTTACTGAGAGGTTAAGATAATAACAGAAAGGTTATCATTGTTTTTGTCAAAAGTTGATTATGACCCTAAAAAGAGCAGTTTCAAAGTAGCGGTAGTAGATTAAGAGACTAGTTAAGAGTGAGTGAGTGAGAAAATAGGAGGTGAAGAAGCAG
Source organism: Balaenoptera acutorostrata (assembly GCF_949987535.1). Lineage (NCBI taxonomy): Eukaryota > Metazoa > Chordata > Mammalia > Artiodactyla > Balaenopteridae > Balaenoptera > Balaenoptera acutorostrata. The sequence goes on from NC_080067.1 coordinate 32,723,158, forward strand.
AAATTATGAGTATAGAAAATATTCTGAAGTAGTTTGCTGTGAATATGGAAAACTGGGATGGGACACCTAGAGGAAGACTTGGGGATCAGAGAAGGGGTTTTGTTTAATAGATGTCAAGGCATGTCTGTATGCCCATGGAAATGATCCAATAGAGATTCAGATTCTTTCACTTAGCAAAATGTTTTCAAGTTTCATCCGTGTTGTAATAGGTGTCTAGACATAATTCTTTTTATAGATGAATAATATTTCATGGTATTAATATACCACATTTTGTTTATCCATTCATCAATTGATGGACATTTGAGTTATTTCCACTTTTTGGCTATTATGAATAATACTGCTATGAACATTCATGCATAAGTATTTGTGTGAATATGTTTTCATTTTTGTTGTTTATATACCTAGCAGTGGAATTAATGAGTCATATGGTAACTCTCTATGTCTAACCATTTGAGAAGCTGCCAAAATGTTTTTCAAAGGGTCTGCAACATTTTATACTTCCAACAGCAATGTATAAGAATTCCAATTTCTCCATATCCTTGTCAACACGTTATTAACTGTTTTTTTTTTTAAATCTTAGTCATCCTACAGGTATAATGTGGTATTTCATTGTGATTTTTATTTGCATTTCCCTAATGCCTAATGATGTAGAGCCATATTTCACATAGCCTTTTGAGCATTTGTATATCTTCTTTGGATAAATGTTCAAGTCCTTTCCTCATTTTTTAATTGCTTGTTTGACATTGTTGAATTATAAGGGTTCTTTATATATTCTGGATACAAATCACTTATCAGTAACATGATTTGAATTTTTTTTTTCCATTCTGTGGGTTGTCTCTTGACTTTCTTGATGGTGTCCTTTGAAGACCAAAGTTTTTCATTTTGATGAAGTTCAATTTATGGTTTTTTTTTGCCTTTTATTGTATGCACTTTTTTGTGTCATATTTAAGAAGCCATTGCCTAATTAAAGGTCACAGAGATTTACTACTATAATTTCTTCTAAGTGCCTTATAGTTTTAAAATTCTTACACTGGGTCTATAATCCATTTTTAATTCATTTTGTATACAGTGTGAGAAAAGATTCCCACTTCATTTTTTTTTGGTGAATATCCAGTTTTCTCAGAACAAAAACACTATTATTTCTCCATTGAAAGGTCTTGGCACCCCTGTCAAAAATCAATAGATCATATAAGTAAGGGTTTATTTCTGTATTTTCAATTATAGTTTACTGGTTTATATATTTACTCATAGGCTAATACCACACTGTCTTGAGTTCTATAGTTTTGCATTAAGTTTTGAAATTAAGAAGTGTGATTCCTCCAACTTTGTTCTTTTCAAAATCCTTTTGGCTATTCTGGGATCACAGACAATCCATATGATCATCTCAGTAGATGCATTAAAAAGACATTTGAAAAAATCCAACACTATTTCATGAAAGCACTCAACAAACTAGGAACAGAAAGGAACTTTCTCAACCTGACAAAACCCATCTATGAAAAACCAATGGCTAACATCATACTTAATGGTAAAAGAGTAAATGAAATGTTTACCCTTAAGATCAAGAACAAGACAAGTATGGCCACTTTCAACACTTCTATTCAACACTGTACTGGAGTTTCTAGTGAGGGAAATTAGGCAAGAAAAAGAGGTGAAAGGCATTCAGATTTGAAAGGAAGAAGTAAAACTATCTCTTTTTGAAGGTGACATGATCTTGTACATAGAAAATCCTAACTAATCCAGTAAAATTTAAAAATTAAAAAAAAAACTATTAGAACTAATAAATGAGCTCAGCAAGTTTACAGGATATGAGATCAATATACAAATATCAACTGACTTTCTGTACACTAGTAATGAACAAATCCAAAAATAAAATTAAGAAAATAATTCCATTTACTAAAGCATCAAAAGTAATAAAACACTTAGGGGTAAATTTAACAATAAAGTACAGGATCTATACACTAAAAGTACAAGATGTATATACTAAAAATATAAAACACTGTTGGAAGAAATTAAAGATGGCCTAAATAAAAAGACATCCTGTGATCATGGATGGGAAGGCCTAATATTGTTTTAATGGTAATATTCCTAAAAACACAGAAGAACCTAAATCAAATTAACCTTTGGCTAATTTATCTTGTGAGAGCAGTACCTGATGGCCCTGACAGTTTCATTTGGATGTGTCAGAATAGAGACAATCTGGCATGTGCTAATTCAACAGATTTTTAACTAAAAAGGAAATGTGGGATGTAAAAATTAAATCTTTCCTATTTCCATGGACCTTGACAATTTGCTATAGAGAAAATATTGCATTTTATCACATCTAAGATACCTTTGACTGTTAATTACACCTTAATTTCAGGGTAAATTAGGATAAGGGCTTCCCTGGTGGCACAGTGGTTAAGAATCCGTCTGCCAATGCAGGGGACACAGGTTCTTGAGCCCTGGTCCGGAAAGATCTCACATGCTGCAGAGCAACCAAGCCCATGCACCACAACTACTGAGCCTGTGCTCTAGAGACCACGAGCCACAACTATTGAGCCCACGTGGTGCAACTACTGAAGCTCGCGTGCCTAGAGCCATGCTCTGCAACAAGACAAGCCACTACAATGAGAAGCCCACGTACCACAACGAAAAGTAGCCCCCGCTCGCCACAACTAGAGAAAGCCCGCGTGCAGCAACAAAGACCCAATGCAGCCAAAAATAAATTAATTAATTTTTAAAAATTAGGATAAAAAAATCTGCTTGTACAACAATCATAATATATGATTCCACATAAATTATGTTATCATACCTCTTATAAAAGTAGTTTTAAAAAAAAGTTTTAGGAGAGAAAGATATCAACTGATTGAGAAAATTAAGGATTGAATAAGTATTACCTGAATTTTGAAAACACAAAATTTTCACAAGCAATTAAAAATGTGGTTATAAGACCTAGAATAAGGCAAAGCACAAAGAAGGGAAAGCCCAGCTCATGTTAAGGGAAAGCAAGAAGGCATTAAGAAACCACTGGTAGTTTTGGAGAAGAGAAGTTACATTACAAAGATTAACCTGGCAATAGATAAGAATTGGTTCTAAGAAATAAGATACTAGGAAATAAGTTATTTAAAAATATTCTGGCCTTAAGATGCCAGTATAACATCAATGGAGAAATATGTCAAAAGCCATGAGAAATATAATTAGAAAAGCCTTCAAGAATGATGATATCAATTTAGGAAAATACTATATAAAGACAAGTTGAAGTGGTGAAAGTAGATAAGACAATCAAGGAAAAAATGTAGATAAAAGAAATAAAGCCAAGAATAAAACCTTGAGAAATTCCTACACTAAGTGCTAGAAGACAGAAGAGAACCAAAAAGATAAGAGAGAAGGATTAAGAACAGGAGAAGAACAGGAAAAGGAAAGTTGGAGAGACTTCCAACGTGAGCAGCAAGGTCCAATGTCAACGTCGGTCAGGTTAATGACCAAGGGAGAAGCCACTGACTTTGTAAAGGGCACCAGTAACTTCTGCTGGAGCAATTTCAGTAAAAGAAGAAAAGTCACTTTTGTAAAAGAGAAATATAAGCTTAGAAAATTTCACTGAATAAAGGGTGATACTAGAGCCTAAAACAGCACATTTGACTCCTGATGGCTTTCTGGCTTTTGGATCACAGATCCCCCAAGATGTGTGGTAAAAAATTTTAACTGAAAAGCAGGCACAGGACAATGCAATGTCTTCTAATAAGCTAGGCATTTATCTACTTCATCCAAGACTCAAAATGGAGACCATAAACACAAGGAAATAAAATGGTCTCATCTCTAAGCAAAGTTAACACCTTTGACATATTTTACAGGAAAAAAAACTCATTTGGTTTTATTCAACATTACTCTGCTTAGCATTATCCAAGGTATAAGTGACTTTGAAGTATGGAAGGAAAATGGAAAGATCAATATGAAAGAGAGAGAATGACAAATGTGTGAGAGAGAATGCTATAAACTCCAATGCTCATGGATTGGGAGGAAGAACAAAGGTCTGTGGTCTGGGAAGCTGAGAGGTAGTAAGGCATGGAGAGCAGCGGTAAGCTGTGTATCATTTCACGTTCCTTTGCAGCTTCAGGGGAAAAGAGGAGATATGAAAGGATTGGTACGTCACGTGACTACACATCCCCCTAAACGCCAATGGTTACAAGCAGAAGAATCCACATAATGCTTTGGAATAAGAAGAAAGCCCTTTAATAGCAGATTCTAGTTCAGAGGATACATATTAATTCTGAGAGACTGTATAAGAAAGAGAAGACTTGACAGGACCCGCCATTGGTTTTGTGAGTTGAAAATTACCTGGAAGACAAGATACAGAAAAGCTTTGTAAATCAGAACTGGAATTCTTCTGCTCTTGAAATTATAGGTCACGGAAATATTTGATTTAACCAGTCTCTAATGGTGCCAGTCTGTCAGGCTGAAGATTACTTACATGAATTGCTTACAATGCAAAATAATAACCCTATTAAATTTAAGAAGGTTTAAAATGCATTCCTTTTGATGGGAGTAAGAAAGTCCTAATATTTAGAAAAAGGAAATTAACATTAATTTTCTGAGGAACTGACTTGCTTTAAATGTATTTAACAAAATAACTACTTTTATCTTTATCTAAGAATTTAGAAAAGTGAATGGTTGGTAAAAAATGATTTTTTTATATTTGCAAGCATTTGATAAATTTTAAATGATTGTTGTTCCCTGTTCTTTATTAATGTACTTAGAATATAATAGCAGACGCTACCCCAAAAAAAAGATAAATCAACAGAGTGCCTACTGCCTTTGCAAAAATCTGAATTTATTGTCTGTTTCATACATTGTTATCATTTCCTTTTAGAAATTTCAATGAAATTTTTTGTTGTTTATACTGTACCTGTGTACAGTGAAATAAAAAAGATACTAGAAAATTGTATGTACTCTAAGGATTAAAAATGTCAACACTACTTAACCACATGTTTCCTATCTCCCTGTACTGTCTGTCTGAGTCAGCTGGTAATAAGAGTAAAGATGACAAATACTGAGGAATTGGATTCAGAGTAATCAATATGAATAGAGCTGTTAGCTCAAGATGTCTCTGTTATGATAATCTCCTACCTTGTCTGGATTATTTATGTTAGATAAAGCAAGGATATTTTTGGTTTTCTAAGTCTACTCATCTGAGTAATCAGATGCAAACTTTTTCAATTTGGGAAATGTTTGTCCCTGAATAAGGACAACTCTTTTAGAGTATCAGAGCATAATTTAGTTACCTAGAAGGGACTCATAAATTACAATTATTAGACCCTATAATTGTGCTTATCTTACTTTTTTGGACAAGAATTCCCCAAAACAGAGGAGAGTCAATGTCTGACTTAACCTTAAAACTTCTTTGAAGTCTAATATAGTATTTTTAAAATGCAAGCTAGTTTCTTACTCTGTTCCCATAACACATTTAAATTTACTTTAATACAATTAATGTTTTAAACTACTTTCCACAGAGTAACCTAAATGTTCCTTAAAAACATACCACTTTTATACTAGTTTCCAGCACCCAGGCTTACCCCAAGGAGTAAAGCAAAAAGAATACACACTCCAATTTGAAAATAGATCCCTATAAGATCTAACTTACTTTTTAAATAATTTAAATATCTATAGCACAATATATCCAAGTATGATATTTTACTGAATCTTTATGGACTTTTCTACAATGAAACATTTTGAAGATGATTACACCAAGTAAAAGAAACCTCATCTAAGGAGAATATGCAGGTCAGAGAGAAACAAGGCATTCTCTAAATTAAACAATAAATGCCATTTCTGTTACAGGATAAAGTCTACTAAATCATTAAACGGTGTATACTAAAAGAAGACAATGGAAGCATTAGCAGATGAGAATAATGAGCTGCAATCAAATTTGGGTCCTGATCTCTGGCAATGAAATGATCACGCAGGGCTCCCTCTGTTGGCTCCTCTGTGGTCTCCATACATTTCCTAATGAAGGTGAGGCAACCTTCCAGTATTAAACATGGGCAAAGATTCACTAGTAAAGGTTTTAAATTATCCACGCAGATTTACCTCCCCAAATGATGGCTAATCTCATGAATCAAATGAGGCTTTCATTATAGATCTACTAAATAGATATATCTGGAAGCAAATGGGCATTGTTTTTAAGAAGAAAAAATAAACGTATTCCTAGATAATGAAAACAAGGTGTTTTCATTACACCTTAGGCATTTATTTTATCAAAAGGAAGAATTTTTAAATTATACAACTTAAATTTTAACGAACTCTTCTTTCCTGCTTTGAGGTAGTTATAGATCTCGTACTTAAAGTTCATTTAAACAAGTTTGACAGCCCGAGCATGGATCAGATTTCTCCACAGCATTCCCTCCTATTTCCTTGTCTTTCTCTACCCTGCTTTTCTTCCCCCATCACTTTCCATTGAACTAGGAATACTCCTCTCTGTCCCTGACTCCTACTGCTACTCAAAGTCAATTCATTTTCTCCCTCCCTAAGTCTAAACCTCCCGATCCTGCAGGAAAAAGATGTCATTAGCAATATTCATTTCGAATTTTCCTATCAGTTCACAAATCTCCCCTTAAACAGCTCCAGTTTCCTTAATCCTCATATAGAATATTCAGTTCTCATCCCAGCAGTTACTTATTTTTCTTTTCTCTAAAATCTGGAAGAAACTATGGTCCAACACGCAGCCTGGCCAATGCTAGAGTCACTACTCTATTCCAGGTGCAGCTTGGATGAGTGGAAACTCCTAGCACCTGCCCTCAGTAGTGGAGAGTGATTCTCCAGAGACCTGGAAAAAAATTAAAGGACCTAATAAGGGATTGTCATGTGATACCACCCTGCTATTTTAGTTTCCACAGTTGGCTTTCCTGTTTTAATTATGCAAAAGTAATGAGCCCTTTGTTCTGCCGAATTGCTCTAAAAACTTCTTCAACAGAAGTCCTTCCAGCAAAGTAGCATAAGTTAATTCTACATATTCCAAATTCAACCTGTGATCACTAGAAATGGGGGCACAAGTGGGGCTTTATCTCCTACTAAGTATTCAATGCCTGTTTCCTATCACCTGCAGTAATACGTAGGCAATCCTGAAGGCCTTCCATGGTAAAAATCCTATACTGAAACAGTCATGTTGAGAATAAGAAAATGAAATCTAAATCTCTTTATTCCCACATAATCTTTAGTATTGCTTGAGGATCATATTGTGAGTTAAAGAACAAGAGACGTTAACATCTTCTAGAGCTCTATTTTTGTGAAACACCAGGTTAAATGAACCCTCATCCTAAATTCCAAACTTACGCACCAGACTCAGTTAAAACAGCTTAGAAACCTTATTATGTGCTACCCAATGGCTCAAGACAGAGCATTTAAATCTGTCATTTTTTGTGTGTGTTCCATTGTGTTTAGCTAAGGCACGTGACACTTGGAGCCATTTAAAATAGTGAAATCTCACACTTATTTTATTTTAAATTCTTTTTCCTCCCTTATTCATTTGAATATTCATATTCATATTCAAGCCCAAGGATTACAGTGTTTTTAATGATAGATTGCTATTCTGATTTATGTCATTGGGTGCTTTGGATGTAAACTGTGTGATTCCACACATTTTACTTTGTACTCTTCTGACTGCTGTTATTAAGAAGTAATGTTTCCAGGAAATCTCCCATTGTAGCTCAGAGCCAATCATTACAGTTGAAAGCATCCAAGGCTTCAAATGATAATGTCAAAAGTGAATTACAGCTTTCAAAATAAATTATTGTTGGGCTACACTACACTGTGGAAGTAGTATACTTTTCAATCAAGGGTTTAAAGTCACTTTCAATATCATCTTTTTGAAAGATTTTTAAGATATTAAGTTTCTAAATATTGTCAGGAATTTCAGAGCTTCTGGATTTTTCAACATCGCTTCCCAAATATCAACTGAACCACCTAGAAAACCAATAAAAGTAAGAATAGCCTAAGAACTACACTACTGGTATACTGGTACCTGGATTATGGTTATAGCTTTTTATTCAATATTCATTAGTCCCGGGGTTATTTTCTCTTAAGCTTTGACTATTGGGTATTACTGTATTAACTCTATTTTAATAGGTACAAACTGGATCATTGAGAGCTCAATGAATGGGAATAGAAGCGCTAGAACGAAAAATACTGACTATTCTTCTCCATTTTACCTTGGTGACAGTGGAATCTTTCACTTGTGTTGTTTTAGAGAACCAGGATGCCTCAAGATAATCACCAATAAAAGGGACTCATATATATGTATCTGATTAGGGGCTTCCCTGGTGGTGCAGTGGTTAAGAATCCACCTGCCAATGCAGGGGACACGGGTTCGAGACCTGATCCAGGAAGATCCCACATGCCGCGAAGCAATTAAGCCCATGTGCAACAGCTACTGAGCCTGCGCTCTAGAGCTCACGAGCTGCAACTACTGAGCCTGTGCGCCTAGAGCCTGTGCTCCGCAACAAGAGAAGCCACCGCAATGAGAAGCCTGCGCACTGCAACGAAGAGTAGCTCCTGCTCGTCGCAACTAGAGAAAGCCTGCTTGCAGCAATGAAGACCCAAGGCAGCCAAAAATAAATAAATTAATTAATTTTTAAAAAAATCTCTTTAAATCTTGGGTTATGATCCCCAGCTGGGCATGTTGGTTTCACTATCAACTCATGACCACTACCCTCAAATCAATACTGCATACTGCTGAGCAATCTTAACAGCTGGCTTTTTCTCTCTTCATACCTACAGTTTCACACATTCTTCACTTCTCTGGAATATCCACCTTTTTTTCATCCCCTTATACTTAACAGGTGATCTTGCAACGTTTTTAATCAAGACGTTAAAAACTGTTAGATATGACATCCTTCATCTCTCCACCATACAAATCCAGCTGAATTTGCACACTTTCTCTCCCTCGTTCTAATTACAGTGGAGACGGTGTATATAACTTGAGGCCCTCCCCCTACTATCTTGGCAGAGTCTTCATTTTGTCATTCATCCCTCTCTGAAGCTCTTCAACTTCTATGCCTCTGCTACATCTGTGTCCTTGACATTAGGCATCCACACATATCTTAGTATATCTCATTAAATTAAAACTCTTGGTCACTTTCCAGCTATTTTCCTACCACTCTTCTCATCCCCTTTTGTTCAGTTTTTAGGCCCCGCTAATATGGATTCCACCCCTAACACCCCATGAGACTGTTCTGCTTTTGATAGAGTTGAAAGATATCTTTCCGTTGCGTAACCCCTAGGATCCTCATCTTATTAGATTTTTGTATAAGTTTCTTAAGGCTGCTGTAACAAATTACCACATACTATGTGGCTAAAAAGACAAATTTATTCTCCCACAGTTCTGGAGGTCAATATAGACTGAAATCAAAGTGTTGGCACACGGTGGCTTTCTTCTGGAGGCTCTTAGGGAGAAACCATCCCATGTCTCTCTCCTAGCTTCTGGTGGCTACTGGCAATCCTCGGCATCACTACAACCTCTGCTTCTGCCTTCACACGACTTCTGTGTCTTTGTGTGCCTTTTCTCCTTCTTATAAGGATGCCAATCATTGGCTTTAAGGCCCACCCAAATCCTGTACAACTTCATCTTACCTGATTACATTTATACAAACCCTGTTTCTAAATAAGTTCACATTCACGGGTACAGAAAAACTGGGACTTGAACATCTTTTTGAGAGCACAATTCAACTCACTACAACTTCTCAACAGCATTCAAAAAAAAAAGTTTTGAACTTGTTCTTGAATCATACTTCTCTTTGTTGGCTTTGGAACACCAAACTCACCTGGTTTCCTTCCATACTACTCTTTAGTCTCATTTAGGGGCTTTTTTTTCCTCAATCTAACTCCCCCTCTGGGCCCTTTTCTCTTGTTCCTCTCTATTCATTCCCTAGGCAATCACATCTATCCCATAATTTGAAGAGATCTCAAAATTTTACCTCTATCCAGGTATCTCTTCTGAGTTTCAGACTACTCTTTCCAACTGCCTACATGGCATCTTTATTAAGTAATTTGTGCTGTTTCTAAGACAGTATATCTAATACTAGTCCCTGATTTTCTGCGCATTTTTCCCTCTGGCATATCTTTGATTTCCCAATAAATTAAACTTTCATTCACTCAAGTTTTTTTTTTTAGTGACAGAAATCTTGGAGTAATTAAATTTTCCTTTTTCCTTAGCACCTTTCCCAATCTATTACAACTAATTACCAATATATTTTGCTTCAACTTTTGAAGCCAAGGAGGACCCTGTGGGGCTCCTGGGCACAAAAGACTTTCTGTTTTCCCCCATTTCCTGATTACAGGAAACAGGCTTCATTCAGCCTCCATGACCTTCTCTGAGTTCCAACGAGCAGGTTCAAACAGTTGCTAATTAAGGGAAGGGAGGGGATGCAGAGACACGGGAGGAAGAGTCAAAAAACAAACAACAACAACAACAAAGAATGACAATAGTGCAACCATGGGGCAGGGTTCTAGTTCCCCCTCAAGGGATATACATAACAATGTCTTTGATCTGTTTTGCAGATACTGAAACCCCCACCAGGTGGGAGAAGTTAACTGTATGCTGCCCACAGGCACTTAGACCCTGGACCAGTTGGAACCAGAAGGTTGATGATGCTGACTCCCACTTACCTCACTACCAACCAATCAGAAGATTGTCCAGAGCTGATCACGCCCTCTTTAAACAATTACTATAAAATTCCTCACTCCACCCTCCAGGACAGGACACACAGTTTCGATGGCTTTAGCCCACTGTGGCCCCCTTTGCCTGGCAAAACAATAAAGCTATTCTTTTCTACTTCACCCAAAACTCTGTCTCCAAGATTTAATTTGGTGTCGGGGTGCAGAGGCCGGATTCAGCTTTATTTTTACTATATATATTTCAATTTCATTCACTTCCCTCCATTTTCCCTAACAACAACTTAGTCCAAACCACAAGCATTTCTTATTTGAAGGACTGAAAAGCCCTGTTAAATGATTTTCCTTTCTGCATCTTATGACCTTCCAATCCATTTTTTTCTGTAACAGTGAGATTAAACTTTGAAAAATATATCAAAACATTTAAGAAGCCTAGTTCAAATCTTTCAATAGCTTTCCAACCAATGTATTTAGAATAAAATTCCAGTTCTTTTTCATGATCTCCATCAATTGCCCCTGCCAATTTCTCCATCTCATTTCTCATCAATTTCCAAGACTTGTTCAGTATACTATGAAGTCTGTTTCTCAAAAATACAAGTCATATCAGATCCTTCAACATGGCATTTCCACACTGGAACATCCTTTTCCCTCATTCTTCATCTGCTGACCTGCTATTACATCTTCAAGTTTTGACTTAAGTATCACTTCCTTAGTAAGATTTTTTGTAATCATGGAACCACTGTCCCTATAGAATTAGTCTGTTATATTCTCTCTTCATGTAATCCAATTTTCCTCAGACCATGTATTGTAGTTTGTAATTATACATTTGTATATATTCAACTTTTAGTTTTGTTCTAAAATTATGGTGGTTAAATAGAGAAAAGCTTAGGTTGGATTACAAATCAGAATAACTTAACCCTAATCTGACTCTACCATTCATTAACTTGAGCAGGATGCTTAACTTCTCAGGGTCTTACTGTTCTCTCCTGGGACAATCACTTATTTGGACAACGTGGCTTCCCAGATTCTGTTGTGGTTCAAAACTTCTGCTACTCTATGATCCTATAAATATTCTGAAACTTTAAGAGATAATGGACCATTTTCTTACTTCATTTGGGATACTAATATAAACTTGAGATATGGACATTTTCAAAACTGGTATTTCAGTAGCTTTCCATGACTATGAGGATATGGTTATGAATGTATTAACAGCTGGCCTTTACTCATAAGGCCGAACCTAGGAAAAGTTGAAATCTGTGCCTCACAAAAATTGCCCTATTCTTCCCCATTTTGTCTCCTCCATTTTTTTTTTTTTTTAATAAATTTATTTATTTATTTTTGGCTGTGTTGGGTCTTCGTTTCTGTGCAAGGGCTTTCTCTAGTTGTGGCGAGCAGGGGCCACTCTTCATCGCGGTGCGCGGGCCTCTCACTATTGCGGCCTCTCTTTTTGCGGAGCACAGGCTCCAGACGCGCAGGCTCAGTAGTTGTGGCTCATGGGCCCAGTTGCTCCGCGGCATGTGGGATCTTCCCAGACTAGGGCTCGAACCCGTGTCCCCTGCATTGGCAGGTGGATTCTCAACCACTGCACCACCAGGGAAGCCCTGTCTCCTCCATTTTCAACCACAAATCCCAGACACCCTAAACCCTCTGCTCATCCTCAAACTATTTAGGATCACTCAGATACTTTCATGAAGCCTGGATCTTTCTGAGAAGCTCATCATTGTCAGACTTTTCTCACCCCAAACACACTTTTCGTTTAGAATCCTATTCTCCTAAGATCTCACTCCATCATAAATAGAATTTTCTAAGTAAGCAATCAACACACATATTAATCTGTGCAGGATTGGTAGGTTCTAAAGGTAATGTATTACTCTTTCCAAAGAGTGTTTCTATTAGATGAATATATTTATCTGTCTATATTCAGCTTTAACAACAAGCTATGTTAAACTCTAAAAATATGTCATACCATTACTTCGAGATTTTTTTAAGTTAGTCATTTATAAATGTATTATTTTGTTTCTATTTTATACACAAATATGCAATGTTTTAGTTATATGTATTTCATAATTCTTTACAAACATTTATTCATACTGGAAAAAATTAAACTCTATGAGTGATATAAACTCTAAATTAAATGTTTAGAGATGTCTATGGAAAACCGTTTTCTTCCATTTTGGTTTAAAAAACAAAATTTTGCTTTTAGTAATAAGTAAAATCAACACCTAACATATCGTATCATGTTTCTAATAGCAGAGATTTAAAAAGCAGAAAGAGATTGTTGCTAAACAAACAGATACAGTATTATATTATCATCTCTCTCTTTCAAGACGACATTTTTAAAACACACTACATTTTAAAATAAATACATTGTATCCTAATCTTTAATCTGCGTTTTCTTTTAAATTCTAGTTATTACCAACCACAGCATACTATTACACAAAACTTTTCTTTAAAAAAATATTTTTCATGTACCATGTCCACTGGTGTCACTGTGATTAAGATATAGATTCCAAAAAAAAAATTCTATTTGGTTGCTATATGTTTGTGAGCAAAGAAATTGATTAGGCATTCCTCTTTATTTAAGAGATATGTCAGTACATAGAGTTACAGTCTGCCTTCATTTAGTCTGTTCATTTGTGGTACTCCATATTACATGAGAGCACATCCATTTGAATCTTTTTAATATTCATGATCCTCTCACCAGCCTGAACAAAAGAGCTAAAGCATTTGATAGCAATCTGAAGAACTTGATTAACAATGTACTAATCATCAGTACCATTGACCTGATTCAAAAATGTTTTCAATTTATCCATCACTTTTATAACCAAAGATGATTGCATTACTTTACTATTTTTTTATTTAAATAAAACCCCAAGAGCTGAAAATATCAAGCTATTTCTACTAAATGCACCTTGCAACAATCTAATTTATTTTTAAACTAAGTTCTAAAGTGACCTATAATAACCAATTAGTACTTGAACATAGGAAACCAGGGCACAAGTGGTAAAATCAATTCACTTTGACTTCACATCACTAAATGTTAAATTGTGCCAAGGAATTAATTTTGCAATAAATTGTTATTGCAGTTACAAAAATCCAACTAAAGGATATTACTAGGAGCAATTATCCATATATCAAAATGCATTGACTGTAGAGTGTGAACTATAATTACCCCCCAAATTGCTTATCATTCAAATGTTAATTTTAAAGATTTCATTTTTATAGCCATAACTTATTTTTTTTAATTTTCAAAAACTTATTTTTAATGTATCCTAAAAATATACTATTGGCCTAGTAAATTTCATAACAATTTAAAAGTATAAACATACACTAGTGTATCACTTTTGGACTCAACTATCAATTATCAGTATTATGTTTAAAAAAATGATATAGTGATCTATAAGTAGAACAAATTGCCTTTTGTGATAAAATGTCACTGAGAACGAGGTTTACTAGCAAGCTTATGAATATTATATTTTTAGAAAAAAATAACACAATGAAATCGAATACATCTGACAAAAAATAGCGATATCATTCTCCAGACAGATTGAAACACATCTCCATATTAAAAGGTCTGAAGTGATAAACAATTTGGTTATTTCCTATGCTCATGCTCTTCTACTTTTTTAGATACCAAACTATATTTAATATCACATGCAGTAGCACACCTGTTGCAAAAAAGTGTTTTAAATCATGCTTATGCCTCAGATCAACATATTTTTATTCTCCATTTTTCCCTGAAATTTGATTATAAGAACAATTTAGACATCATTTAATGTATTTAGGATATCATATATTTTTAAATCATTATTTAGGGTGGCAAACCATTGAGAACAGTAATATAATAGATCCCAATTTGTTTTAATGTACAATCTAGCTTTCAATGTGAGAATTTAATATCCCAAGTATTATTACTTTATTGATTCTTTGGCAAAGTCTACATGTAATTGCATGAAAGTAAATAGAACCAAATACTTAGTGAAGCAGGTAATGTCTCCATACTAACCAGGACCTGGCATTTCTGGGAATCATGCCGTTTAAGTCTACGTGGACTGACCTTAAGAAATCAAATATATCAGATTTAAATAATTACTTTTAAGCTTATTTTCTCTCCTACTTCTAATCCGGTTATTTAAAATAAAAATCTCAGGAGAAATTTTTCTACTCAATTGATTTTCACTTACTAATAAGAGCATAAGATATTTTCAATTTATAATTAGGAGGAGTCATTATTTCTAAGGGTCTTTTTAATTATAAAATTTTAATAATTCTGGAATTCAGTATTCAATGTTTATAAGGCAATATATCTTTTAAATTCCCAGAAGCATAAAAGTTTTATGGAAAAGAGTTAACTAATCTATATGAGGGTTAATTTTCTGATATAAATGGATCATCATATATAAAAATTTTTAAATATTCTTATTTAAAAGTGTGAGTTCTAGCTTGAAAGGAATTTCCCAGACAAAACCACCCACCTGTAAACAAATAAATGAAGATAATAAAAGCATCAGGATTATATTCTGTTCCTTAAATATTAAATAAATGTGGGTGACTGGGCATTTCAGCTACGACAGTGGATTATTTTCTTATTCCTTTTCACATTGTTTTATCTATACTAAAAAATAAATACGTACAAAACTATACAAATAACTCAAAGTTTTAATATTTCCCTATGACTAGACTATACTATTTTTGCTATGTGTAAACGGTGATACTGAATTTAATGTTTTGATAAAAACTCTTTAAACATGAGTGAATTTGGAAAATGAAGATAAACAATTTTGTGAAAGATGCTTCTAAATAATGAAAATGGTTCGGTAACCTAAGCCTCCTTGGCTTGTCCAAAACTGTTTTTCCATGATAGGTAACTGCCTTGTGGATGACGAAGTGAAGTATAAACTTGGGATAAGTGCATGGTATAAAAATCCTGCAAATGCTATTCCCACAGTTCTCTGCAAAGGGTTGCCACTGAATTGCCCTCTTGGTCAAATGAATTATTGTACCAACCATGTGGAATAGAAAATTGAAAATCTAGATGAATTTTAAAAAGAAAAAAGAATCTCCAAGTAGTTTTAGCAGAATCTTCCATTCTTAATGAAAAAGAAGTCGGTCAAGGCTAAAATGGAAAGTTGAGTTTCCAACAAGTAAACCATTATTCTCTTACTTTTGTTTTTAGGTTTGGAAGCATAAATACACACAAGGTGTGCATGTATATGTGAATGAGCATTCCTGAAAAGACCAGCATTCTTCTATGTAAAAGGATGAAAACTATCTAGCCTAATGCTGGACATGAACTGATATCACATGCATATTGGTTATGCCTTGAAAGTTTCATATGGTCCCAGAAGTAAAAAACAGACCAAAATAAGACTTTTGAGTAAAGCAAACCAAAAAACAAAAAGATTCAAAGGTAAATTATGTGGGACCAAGAGCAAACATTTGTACAGAATGAAATATAAGTTGATCTCCATGGGGAGGAAGGGGGTAATTTATGTAGAAATGTCTTAGAACTTTTTTATATAAGCCTCTTAGACAATAACACAAATTATTCTTCTGATGAGGCTTATGCTCTTGGATCTCACTGACAACATAATCCAGAACCTGTCTGACCCAGAAGAACATGTTTTCCTTGGGAGGTGGTACAGCTTTCTGACTCACACCTATATCTGTGTAGGTGATATCTACATTCCCCTGAAAGGTATGATTGAAAGAGCCCCTTTCTTATAATGAAAACAACCTTCTATAAACTGAAATTTTTAGTTTTAAACAGCTTTGGGGGCATTCAGGTAAATACAGCCTAAGAGTTTATAATTAGTCTGACATTTCTAGACACAATTAACTTGCAGATTCAAATACTTGATTTACATATATAAATATCATCATGCACTGACACTTCATAATCTTCCTTTGGAAAATGAAACTCCATCAGAAGTTATTCTCTGATGGGTATTCATTGAATTCTCCTTATGGCTACACACACACACACACACACACACACACACACACACACGCACACACACGACATATACACACATTTGTGACATTCAGATCTTTTCTTAATCACTAAAAAATATTGCCAAGCAATAAGTTTTCTGTTCTAGCATACTTAGAGGTCTTATGTGACTTTCAAATATAAACTCTTCAAATCTCTGACTGTAAAGAAAATTTATTAAATTAAATTTTATAGAGCCATTTACACATGTTCTAATATCTTTTTATTTCTTCACAAACTACATACTCTTCATTAGTTTAGGTGTTAGATCTTTTAAAATCTGAGTGTTAGGAAGTCACTTGTGAATGAATATAGAGAAGTTATTTTCATAATGCACTAAAAAATAAAGATACTGAATCAAACTTTATGCTTATTATTCAAATCCTAGAATATAAATTTATTTAATATAGTAACTATTTGTCAGAGAAATAGGTGTGATGCTCTATGTGTCATTTTACCAACTGTCTGACAATATTTCCAATCATATTTGCATGTACCTCTTTTGTAAATTGTCCAAAATATATATGGCAACATCCTGTCTGAAAAATAAATGAGTCAGAAAAGGAGTGAAGAGAACTATCAAAGTATAAAAATAGGGGCTTCCCTGCTGGCGTGGTGGTTGAGAACCTGCCTGCCAATGCAGGGGACACAGGTTCGAGCCCTGGTCTGGGAGGATCCCACATGCCGCGGAGCAACTAGGCTCGTGAGCCACAATTACTGAGCCTGCGCGTCTGGAGCCTGTGCTCCGCAACAAGAGAGGCCGCGATAGTGAGAAGCCCGCGCACCGCGATGAAGAGTGGCCCCCACTTGCCGCAACTAGAGAAAGCCCTCGCACAGAAACGAAGACCCAACACAGCCTAAAATAAAATTTTTTAAAATTAAAAAAAAAAGTTTAAAAATACTACCCCAAATCATATTGGATGGGTTTAGAAACATACACAGTCACTGATATCCAAAGAAAAAAACAAAAGAAATGTATCTCTTTAGAGAGCTATTGTGGATAAACCATTTATTTTCCATTATTTTAAGAAAGTGTTGCTTAAATGGGGGTATTTTTGTCTTTGTACCGTAAAATGTTCAAATTGAATAGATTTAATTTTAGGTCCAGTCAAATGTGTAGTTGTCAAGCATTTAATGCTGAAATACACTGCCTTAAGAAACGTTATTTTAGAGCTGTTTGCCTTTTAAATTCTAACAAGCTGTATATCTATTTGTCTAGCCGCCATCAAGGAGACTATTGTAGCTGGAAGCGTTGGTAGAAAGACGACTAAAGGGCTACATCATGTCAAACCCTCAAGTAGGAATTATTGCCTTTCTTGCATCAGTTCCCAGCTGTATTATGTCACCAAATCACATCACTGTAATCAAAGACGGATAAAATATTTTTTTTCTTTACCTTAAATGCTTTTTCTGTCAATTACAATCAAAGGACATGACTTCAGGTCTGTCAGTTTGTGAGGCTCTTTCCTACTGATGACTAAAGCTGTAATCTGCTAAATATAAAATGAATCAGAAAAGTCTTAGAATGATTTTGCTATTAAGAATGTTTTTTTTCCCCTCCCACAGGGGACAGAAAGAAATTGGTCTTTAAAGAATGAAATCAAAGATTAAAAAAAAAAAAATGACCCTTTTGGTTTTCATCCTTTTATTCTTTCCTCTTCCTGCCTTAATTCTAAATCTTCAGTTGTAACACCGGTTTGTTTTTCTGAGAAAATATACATAGTACTCTAAGCAAAACTATACAGCTCTTTGTAAATATTTTATTAACCCCGCATTTTTATAAGTCCAGAACTTTCTTGCCATAGTACTGCCTATTAGGTACCCTGTAATATTAGCAGTAATTCTGCTAATAACTCTAACTTCTAGGCAGGTTTCTGGCTTGATTACATTATTAAGCATAATCAAAAACATTTTCCCAGAATGATTTTAGCTTCGTAGTAGGGATTGCTTCCTTTGATCTTCTTAGCATTATTTTATGATAGGTTGCTCCTCATTTACACTACAAATGCTGGCAAAAATGAAAGTGGTATCTCGGCTAGCAGTGCCTGATAAAATAAAATAACTGGTTCAGCAGTCTCTGCCAGCTGCTTTCATCGATGAAAATCAGGTTGTTTATAATGGGGGAGAAAGGCTTAGAATGTAAACGTTTGCCATCATGAGAAGCTTGATAGAACTTGTCATGAACTTCTGCCTTGTTCCTCAATTAAATTTTTCTTATTTCTATATTTAATATTTAAGCAAATATTTGTGCAATTAAGACACCCTTCTTAGGTTTCACATTAAATCCCATTCTCGGGTGCTCATATCCAGAACTACTCTTGGGAAATGTAAGAATATAAATGCAATATATACAATCTTAATTTATTACCCCAGAATTTCTCATAAACACCTGCCACCTGACTCTGTCCTTCTCCTTTATCTTCCATTATTATTTATTCGCCAAAGTGAGAAATACACAGTTGTGTTGCCGTGTTGTTTTAAGATGTTTCTATTTCTTTAAGGTGGGAGAGAGGAAATCACAGACACCTGTTAGCCAGTATTGATATTTCTCTGTTGTTCAGTGCATGTGTGTGCACGTGTGTGCACACACACAAGAAATACTAGGCTGAGAAAAAAGTGTGGAATAAAGCACTGTATATAATCTAGTAATAAAAACAAATACTTAGTGCCCTACCTCATTCCAGATGCCAGGAAACTCAAATCACTTGAAACAATATATCATACACAGAAATAAACCCAAATGTCTTCCAAGGACTTTGGCAAATGAGAGACTGCCCAGTGCATTACAAAAGAAACCTCTGAAGGAGCGAAAAGACAGAATTCTGCCAGTGATTTTGTCACTGGCTATGTGATCTTGAAATTAACTAAAAAACATTCATTTTCTATGTGTACATACATTTAAAACATGACAAGAATCAGGCCAGTTAGCACTCCCACCAGTTCCAAAAGCTAAAGAAATCATACAAAATTAGAGCCCCCGAAACCTTATATATGTAACATGGTGCAACCCCTGCTCTCATTTTACAGTGAAGAAATAAAGGACCAAGACTCAAGATGCAAGGGAAAATTGCCGCTGAGCAGGCCAAGGTCAAGGATTCTTGAAACAAAATGACTGTGAAAAACTGGAGCATCAAGCCTCACACCTAAATAAAAGTATCTAGAAAATTTTAATAAATTGTAAGAACGTATTTAATATCTAAATGTTATTGAAAAACAAAACGTTTCACACGAGGCTAAACTCCCTTTAACTACCAACTCAGATTTCAATCTCCCTAACTCCATCCCATCCTAGAACAAAGAAAAAATACTGCACCAGAATAGTTTGTTTCCTTCCAGATTGTGTGTGTGTCCACTGGGTAAAAAAAGTTTACTCTTTGGGTGGGGACCTGAACATGGTCTCAAACTCAGAGAATCCTGAGGATGAATTAAAGCCCAATATTATGCCTAAGCCTAATGATAAGCAAAGGACAGACCATCTTGGCAGGAACCCTTTGGTAATTGTATAAGCAAAGGTAGTCTTTATCAATGTGCACATAATCTTCTCTACAGTACTGGATTCAAATCCATTTTCCAGTATTTGTTAGTAGTAGGACTTTGAAAAAATGATTCAAGGTCTCTGAGAACCAGTATCCTTATCTATATACAGTGAAGGGAATATTATCTACCCCACTGAGTTCCTTTGTAGATTAAACAAAATTAAATCATAGGAGAGTGCTTGGAACATAGTATTTACTTATAGCATCACATATTACATTCTACAGTAATTAATTATCTTCCTTTCCAGTGGAAATATTGGTTACTGGAGGGATGAAAAGAAGGTTCATGTCTTTATCCTCAGTATTTTGCTCAGTCCCTGTAACATACAATAGGCACTCAAAAATTTTTGATGGGTTGGCTGCCTGGATGAATAAATGGATTAGCAAATCTGTACACGAGCCAAGTAAAACCGGAGAACTAGCAATTATTTGGTAAATTTGATCAATTTAAAGATAAGAAGGCCTAAATATTATTTTACTCTCTCCTCACCTCAGATGTTTTTTTATTTTATCAATATTTAGAAAACATTTGTTCTTCACCCACACCGTAGGCATGACTTTTGCCACACCACATATCACATATATCCCAGCACTTCCCAAACTTTATTCCATCATATGAAACTAATATTTGTTCGACTCACTTGGAGTTACCCACCAGGGTGCTCAAGAGCAGAAGTGATGGAAAAGAGAATTATCACTGCACCACTGCACTCAGACCCCCAGTGAGCCGCGGAGGTCTCTGGGAACCCATCTTGGCACACCAGCCTCACAAATGGGGTAGGAGACTCCAAATAATCTGACTTGCCTAATATTATTTATTAAAGTGAATTTAAATATTATGTTTATCGTTAACCTTGTCCTAAGTACTAATATCTATGAAATCCCTGGGATTATCATCTATTTTTTTTTGTTGTTAGTCAGTAACAAACAACGAAAAACCTTAAGAATCCCAGTGGTTTAAAACAACACGGATTTATTCCTCCCTTGTGCTGCATTGTCCATCAAGGGCTAGAATGTTCCCAGAACCTCTGTTTCATGTTGTCCTCACTTAGAGACTAAGGCAGAAGGGGATTCTCCCACCCTGCTAGTAGGAAGACGCCATGGTGAATTACACGTTGGTTAGTAAAGACTTCTGCCCCAAGTTTCATCGGACAGAGAGGCTCTCGGCCAAATGACCATCAAGGCTTAGAGGAAATGCAATCCTCCTGTGTTTGACAGGAGAAGACTGAAATACTGACAAACTGTCCTAACTACTATTCTTAATTTCCTTTTCTTTTCCTTCTTTGAATATGATGGAAGCCTTAGCATAAGGGATTCTACGTAAGTACTTACATATTAAAAATGATATTCAGAATATATTCACTATTTCAGCCTTGAAGTACCAAGGCAGAGAAATATTGGCATAACTTTGCAGTAAGGTCATGGATATTATCTGCAATGTCAATATTGTACCTAGATTAGCTTTACTTTTTCAGTGTTTTTACCCAACTATCATGTACAAACTCTAAATTAAATTTTCAAAATTCTAAGATGTCTTTAAAATAACCATGCATGAAAGCATACACTCATGTTTTAAAGATACTGTAATTCCTTTAGCTGAGAGTAGGCTGGTACAAGCAAAAGTATGCTGTAGCTCCAGTGCATTTCACTGAGCTATGACGTCTCTCTCAGTGGCATATGCAGCTGCCCTGCAGTCCCATTGGGGCATAGTGCAATCACAGGATTTTCACTGCTTTAACCATGATATTGCCACCGGTCCTCTGGTGATCCCACCTTGCAGAACCAGCATACTATATCTAAGTAACTATCTAGTGTAGACCAGAGCAGTCTGAATGGTTAATAAAGTGTGATTCACCTGACAAAGCCATATAGGTTGGAGGTAAACAAAAGAAGGTCATACAAATTAACATGGAGGAAAAATTACTATACATAGAAATGAGTCAGGATAATGTCTTCAGTCTAAAAAAGCAAGTATCCAAGTAGGCATTGGCACAGCATCACACAGCAAAATATCCAGATATTTTAGTGACTGTTTTGCTTCTCATTGGGATGTCTTAATGCTCCGCTGTCTCATTCCATGGAAATTACATAAAAATAGCACATTCTCTAACCCACATACAGTGTGTCTGCACTGACAGGTGGCAGGTGGGAGGGCAACTCTAAAAGGAACGAGTCCCTATTTTTCTAAATGCCCTGTGGCATACCTTGATGACACACAGTATGATACAAGAGACGTGCCCTAAATCTTCAATATGGCAGCCGCTTTCCATTCCACACACAAAGCAGATAGGAAGCGTGGAGACGTGATGGAACATGCATCTTTCAACCTGGTAAATGCAGCTAGATTAACAAAAATATTTTACAACAGCCAATAATTAAAAAAGCATTGCTTGCCATTGCATAATTATTTAATAAACCATATAACATACAACTGTTATTCCGTCGCAGACACCCTCTTCACACTGCACCATATGGCTAATGGCTTCGATCACGCATCACACCATACTGAGAATTCCTTCTCATCATCCTGTATTGGCTACAGACTCAGTTTGTGGCTAATGCGTGTGTTACCCTTTCACTGCATGTTTATTTTATGAGATGGTGGCGTCTGTTTTCGTGTTGGTTCCGAAATGATAAACTACTTTTTAAAAACATAACTAGAAAATGACCTCAATATTAATTTTCCAAGGTGGATCTTAAACTATAATTTCTGTTATCTTTTCCCCAGTTGTAACCCCAAATTCTGGCCTTTTGCATTTTGATCAGTGCCAACAATGGGAATCTGTATTTGTTATAATGTCACTGGTGCGTGTAAAACTTAAATTATCTAAGGGCATCATTTGAAAACATTTAACTGGTAGATTTCTTCTCTGTATCTACTGCAGGGTGATAGCAAGGCTCCAGGAGTCCCAAATAACTTAGTTTCAGAAACCCTGTCTTCCACATTCGGTCTCCAAGAGCACCTCAGTGAGCTTCTCAGAGCCACTTCCTACTGGACATTCACTATATGTTGGGGTATTCCAGATACGTGTCTTCAACATACTGTTTTCTAAATGAACTTTAATTATATAGTACTTATTTTGGGGGTCTGAGGATTCAAAAAAGGAAAAATGTCAGACTGAAAAGTTGCAAAAGTAACTTAATTTTCAAATACAAAATCAAATATTTTGTTAATTTATTCAGATTTGACAGGCATCTAAACTGATTTTTTTTTTTTTTTTAACTTTCTAAACCAGATGTTTTGGCACTGGCCTTCGATTCTAAAATGATTTGGATAGGAGGGATAAAATTATCCCTAGGGCTAAATAGACTTAACTGAACAGCAGCAGAAGAAGAAAAAAAAAAAAAAAAGCGAAGTAAACACATGATCAGCAACACACTCTCTTTGCCTAGAAGTGAAAGGAAATGTGAGAAAAGACCTTTTGTTTCATTTTGAGTGTTTTAAAAAGATATAGCTTCAATTTCATATTAGGAAAGCCCATTTCTGGTTGACAAATTTTCTGTTTCTAAACATTAAGAATGTTGCAAGTTAGGGAAAAAGATGTTTACCCTCTTTGAATTTAATCAAATTTGTTGATGGCAGAAATTAGCATGACTAGTGCTTAGCAGAAAATCAGGATGATTGCTCCTAGCATGTCCCAGCTTTAAAGAACGCAACTTGTTCATTTTGTATTTCAGCCAAAATAATTTTATAACAGTTTGGCTTCTGCTGTCTTTCAAGGATAAGCAGAATAAGTGAATATGTTTTCCTTTTTCAAAGAGGAATCATTTAATGATGAGACAAATTTGGATACTACTTTAACTCTGAGGTATAATCTCCATATTCATAAAAATTCATGTATAAAACCATGGAATTAGATGGACAAAGGCCTCTCAAATTGGAAGTCAAAATAATGTTAGTATAATTTTCCCAGATTTAACAGAGCATTCCTACTTTTGCTGGGCCACCAAATTGCTAGATAAAATTACATGTGTTTGTGTATTTCTCTATAGTCATCCTAAAACTCAAATATATCCAGCCTTTATGAGCAGGATTCCAAATGAATCTTGGTTCACTTCCAGTTAGTTATAACACTTCACAAAGTCTTTGAAATTAACAGCTGAGTTTTACACACTAGTTTAAAAAAGAATGAAAATCACAATGACATCAATATTATCAAACTAATTCATACTACCAATTAAAGAAGCACTTACTTCTTTCATAACTAATTTAACCTATTTCCACATGACTCCTACTATGAAAAGAAAAGGGCTTATATCTCTATTCTAAATAATTTATTTTTCAATACTATCAGCTTTATTAGAGCATGTTCTGCTTAATTTGTAGGTGGGCAGTGGGGACATGACTTAAGACTAGGATCCTGCATTTTTATGAAGCTTTGCTGCTTCCTTTTCACCTACCTATTAATCTGGCTATGATGATTTTTTCTTCTTTTTTTTTTTTTTAGGTAGCCTAAGATGAGAAACAAACTGCATAAGGATTATCTTTAATAGGTGTCAACTTCCTCCCTGGTTCTTTGCTTAAAGGAATAAAGAAAACCTTCGGTTTGTTTCCTTTTTTTCTCCCAGTGAGCAAGAAGAGAGCTTGCAACAATCCCATGATAACAAATAAAAGAAAGGTTTGGGTGACTTATCATGAGGGATGATTTGCTAGCTCTAATTTCTTTGCTTTCCAAGATTAAAGAAGAAATTTCTGCTATGGCTAGAGGAGCACCCCAGCTGATTTAACTGTCATGAGTCCCTACCACGTCACTGGACTATTGCCTAAAATTTGTAAGGTCTGGCTTCTTGGAACCATATAATTTCATTATGTCCGATCCTATAGAGATGCCGGGTGTGCAAGGGCACCAGGATGCCCATAGTAAATCAGCTGTTTCAATGCACCTAACAGTACCCTGGTGCCCAGGCAGTGTTAATTCACTTCACATGAGTGAACAGTCTACTTCCAGATAGCAGTTTACCCAGCCGGGCTCACCATAGGATTGGCCCATTATTAATAAAACTTCAACCTTTGCTCACTTTCACAATGGATCTTGCCTTGGATACGCCATTTTCAGAGGCATTGCTTTCTGGTTTGGTACATTTATACCAAGATCTATTTTCTTTTAACTAAGTATAGGATAAGAACTCATTTTAATGAGAAAATTCATTCATTTATAACACAAGGCAAATTTACAATAATTTCTTTGGTTGTTTCTGATTCTTCTCCAATATTCCTCAGGCATTTCCAGTAAATGACACCTGGGGAAAGAATAGGCCAAACATGCTAAAAACTCTCCACTGAATACTGTACACAAACTGACACAAAGAAAAAACTACTGAGCTTTAATTGCGTGTTAATAAGTTTTTTTTAATTGACCTACTCTAGTTTGGTGTATTCTGTGTTATCTTTTGCTTGTTTTATCTAGAGGCCATGCTGTGATATTGCCTCAATGAACCAAAGACAGGGAAATACACAGCCTGGATATGAGTAAACTAAAACAGTTGGCATTTCCCTCTCCGGATGATTTTTGTTCTTTGTAAAGCTACTAAGAGGTTTTTGAAGAAGATGCTGGGAAAATCAAAGTTAAAATAAGAAAACTTTTATTCCTATAGATTATCTCACATTTTTGCAAACATACCCCATTTCCTCACTTAATTGTGTAATTAAAATATTTTATTTCTACATTTTAACAAGGATACTTACAGTCAAAGCCATACTTTCCCATGATATTTTGAATCATCAATAAGTTTTTAGTCTTTTGTTTGTTGTTAGTGTTTTAGAGAAAATCAGATTTTCTCAAGAGAAGACACCCAAGCCAACAGGTTACAACAATGTTAACACACAAATTCTTCCGTGGGTTTTAAATTTAGAAAAACGGAATTTTCTGTCCACCTCAATTAGAGAAGCTATTTTGTATAATAGAGTACTCTGCCAGGTAATGTACCATATTTTCTATTTGAGTTTGCACCATATTTTATCTACTTGCATATAGCTGTGAATATATCTACAGCAAACATTCATTCTTTGGGAGATGTATTTGCAAGGACAGTATGAAATGGGGAAAATGCAAAATCTGTCTGAGATGGGGAAGATGCCCAACTGTGAGGAATGTGAGAACGGAAATATATGAGGTGTGACAATAAAGTAATAAAACTAATTTCCTTGTGTGGTTCATAAACTAGCTCTAAAGTCAGCCACATGAATGGAGTTCCAAAAATGTTCTAAGCGGTAGCAACCCTATGAAATCAGCTCATCAGATTCCCGATTCCATTGCTAAAATGTGCAGCACACTTTGGGGTGTTAACATTTCTGTATGTTTGTAAAAAAAAAAAATATATCCCCTTAAAAGTCTTACTTTATAAAGTCTTTTTGGACCTAATCTTTTTGAAATTCCATGATAAACTTCTTATAAAGTTCTTTGAAACACCTGACAAAGCTTTGAAACTCCAAATATTTTCCACATAATTAATCACATAGTGTATAGCATGTTACAGCATATTCTGGTAAGGTGAGGTTGCATAAAAGGGTGTACTTGTCTTGTTTATCTAACCTGACTATCAGGAGTATGAATAGGTATTTTCTGTGAAAAATTTTAAGCAACTTGAGAAGGAAGTGTAAGAGGATCCATCAAGAAGTATCAGTGGTCCAAGGAGAATCCCAATATATGAGAAGGTTTCCCAAAGAGAAGTGCAAATGAGGAAAAAGTAAATAACATCTCTCTTCCTGATTACTATTTATGTTCTGAAGTGACTTCAAATAGATTGTATATTAAAAATTTAAAGTTTATTTCATTGCTCCTTTGAATTTGTGGAACCAAACCTTAAAAGTTAATGGATACTGATCTAACTAGGAAGGGAGGTGAATATTACACTTTTTGTCAAGCAGAAGATGAACCTCATTCAAGCTTTGTGCATTTGATAAAATTACTTTATGAAATTGCTTCTTCACCTGAAAATGAATTTTTCTTCCAAATTTTTCACATTAATTGCTGATAGTTTTACTGTGTAAGTTCTCCTTTAAATAAAGAAGAGCATCGAATGGTTTAGAAATCAGCTGAGAAAACAGGCTTTCGCTTATATCTGATTTCAATAAAAGAATCATTTCCTAGTCATTAGCGGTTAGTTAAGGACAAAAACCGATTATGTTAAAGCCAATATGTCTGATGCATCATGTCAGAAATGGGACGTTTTGAATTATAAACCTGTGGTTTTTCAAAGAAGAAAACCCAGACCCAGAAAAGTAAAATGATTTACCCAACATCCCTTAGCAAGTTAGTGGCAGAACCAGAATTCAATTTCAGCTTTATAAGCACCCTGTAACCAGCCATTGTCTATTCTGTTTGTGTGAACCAGTCACATTTATAAAAGTCCAGTTCCTCCCAGTTCCTCCTCTCTGCAAGGAGAAGTTGGTCATGGCCACTTGTAGAGCCCTCTGGCCACTAATTAGTCTACTAGTTACAAAATGAGCCAGCTGTGGTGGTCCCCACTCATACTGGCATATGGCCTGAAACAGTGCTACCAAAACCCAGCCCACCGTGGAGACTTGTGCTGTTTTCTCTATACGTGGGCACCTGACAAAAGGGAAGAAGGTGAGCTGAAATCCAGCCTGTGCTCTGTGTAATGGTTCATTTTATGCCTCAAGCTGGCTAAGCCTTGGTGCCTCTATATTTGGTCAAACATCATTCTGGATATTTCTGTGAAGGTGTTTGCTTGGATAAGATTAATATTTGAATCCGTGGATTTTGAGTAAAGCAGATTACCCTCCATCATGTGGTTGGGCCTCATCCAATTAGTTGGGACCTTAACAGAACAAAGATTGACCACCCAGAGAAGTAACTCTGCCAGCAGAGTCACTTTGGACTTGAACAGCAATACTTCCCTGAGTCTCCAGCCCACCAGCCAGACACATCAGATTCTGGTCCCACCGGGCCTCTACAACTGTGTGAACCAGTTCCTTAGAGCAAATCTCTCTCTGTATATATCCCAATAGTCCTGTTTCTTTGGAAAATCTTGACTAATACACTTTGTTCACCAGTCTAGGTGGAAGGGGCACTAATTTCTAAGCCTCATAAAAGATACACTATGGGCTAGCAAAAGGCCTATTTTTCTTCCATTGTCACTTATTTTTCACCCCATAACTAATAATAAGTTAAACACGGAGGGTTTATTTGAGTTAGTGCCTTGGAATGAATGTTTAAAATATTAAAACTTGACACATACCCTTGAAAGGTACCTAGGACCTCAGAATCACCTGTGTTGCAACTATGATGGAAAAGAAGAAACCAGAAAGTACCATCAGGTGGTAAAGGCTTCCTTCTGGCCCCAATTCCCTCTTCCACTCTGTGGCTTTGACCTATGGCTTCCTCCTGCCCTCATGACCATGGCCTTTCTTGTTGCTGACTGATCTGCTCACCGCAATGCTGATACCTGTGTGACCCCTACTCAGATGACTGTGTTTGTTGTTCTGTCTCTGGACTGGACTCTTAACTCTACACAATTCAGTTGTGATAACTCAGCAGAAAGGTCCTGGTTACTTCTCTTGACAAATTTAGGCTTTGGGGCAGTGACATTGGATGTGTATTTATTAACTCCTATTGCCCTAGCCTACTTCCTGTAACTGTTACTCAATAAATTATTAACATTAATTTGTAACTGAAGCATGTTCCTATTCCTTAAAAGTAAAATATTGTAATTAAAGTAGGATCTTGAACCATTTGCTTTCTATATTTGATATATAGTATTTATCTATCAAAATGATGCATAACAAAATTATTTTAACTCAATAAAATGAGGTAGCTACATGCTGCTAATGAGTGTGATAAAAAGCGGAACTTTACAAGCGTAATTATGATAAAAATTCTAGTGAACAATTCCAAGGCAGAAGATCACAGATTAAGGCATACACTGCATATTCCAGAATACTGACTAGAATATGCAATACTGTACCTGGTTTTGGGAGGAAAAAGATATACTTTAGCCAAGAAAACAAACTGCATGCAGTTTTGGTAACTTTTTGGTTTTATATACCATGAATATGAAGTAGTCTCACAAATAAATATATTTTCAATTTAAAGGTTCTCACAAGATATTATATGTATTATGATTTGGGCATGGATTGGTTTTATTTACCGGTGGAAGAATGATTGAAGCAAGGGAGAGTTTTTTTCCGACAAAGTCTTCTCTAGTTACAGACGTAATTATCCACATTTAATGGAACACCACTAGCTCTTCCTCCTTTCTAAAGCCTTTCCTGACCACACGGATCCCTGACTTTGGACTTCAGGACAACTCAAGCCTATCTACTATCTCAGTTTAGTGTTGATCCCTTCACCTTACTGTTATATTTCTATGCATATAACCTTGTCATATTACTAGATTCTAAACTTTTTCAAAGTGGAAAATGTGTTTCTAAGAACTCTTTGTGTCTTGCACATGGCCCCTTCTAGTTGAATGGTCAATAGGTAAGGAGCACTATTTCTTCTTTGGGCAATGTTGGACCTATTAGACCTATTAGATGAGACTGGCTTTCTGTTTTGAAAGGTGATGAACACAATGAATAATTTACATTGAATTTGCTTAAACTAACAAAGAATCCATACTTGGTGTTCCAGGACCACTAATGCTTGCCATTTGAGGGATAACGGTTGACATTACCTGTATTCACCTTCCTCATGGCTCTTTGGTAGAAAGAAACTAGAGCTGCTACAGATGAAACTTAGAAGAAACTAGCAAGAGTAAACAGATCTTTTACCATTGCCAGCAAGCAGTGCATATTGTTTCTCCTATTGTCTTTATGACTTGCACTCTGTAATAAGTTTGTAGTACCCATTCTCTATGAAGCATTCCAAAATCAGCTCTCTGCATTTAGCCTCCGGCTGCCCCCCTCAGACCTTGGGCTGGCATTCAAGTGAGCTTTTCTACATCTTTGTTTGGTAAGTGAAATAACAACTGGCCATAAAGAGACTCACTCTCATTCAAAAATATTTTGATACAAACTTTTGAAATTTAAGTTGCTGTTTGGTTACCAGCTTCCCACAGGGTTTGTTAGATTTATATTCCTTATCTAAAAGTCTTAAGCAGAGTAGAAAGAAGGAGCACTCTCCAGATTCATCTATGATTCATTCACTTATTTCTTTAAAGTAGTTGTTACTGAACATAGGCTGTGTTCCAGACATGGTGCTACTTCTGGAGAGATAACTGCAAACAAGACAGTTATGGCCTCAGTCCTCACAGGGCTACCCAAAAAAGTAAAATTTTTAATAAGCAGATATATCTCAGCCTTGGAGACATAAAAATACATCTTCTGAGGCCATAGCACGTGCAAAACAATTAAATAAGATACTATGAATTAAGTTAACTACAGTAGACAATTCTAATGAACATGCAAACTGAATAGAATTGACATTAGACTATGAGATTATAAAGATTAGCTCAGAAAAAATACCCAGTCATAGTACTTCTTGGCAGACCAGTGCTAAATTTTTATTTTCTGATAGATTGCATTACTTGATGAATGGGCTAAGAACAATGCCAAGGCCCAAAATAATACTGACTCAAATCCATTTCAGTCATACACACATTTCATTTTTTCCTTTTCTACCTCCTCTTCGGAATTACTCCAGCACTCT
This sequence comes from Balaenoptera acutorostrata, assembly GCF_949987535.1. Lineage (NCBI taxonomy): Eukaryota > Metazoa > Chordata > Mammalia > Artiodactyla > Balaenopteridae > Balaenoptera > Balaenoptera acutorostrata. The sequence goes on from NC_080067.1 coordinate 32,753,937, forward strand.
GCCTTTACTGAAAAGAATGAATCACAGACAAGAAAAGAAACTAAGAACAGTATTATTACCAGTGGCACAAATCAAAGGGGGCTTGCCACATGAATTCTGCCAACTTGGAGATGTCTTTTATTAGATTTTTTTTCCTTTACATTTGTTGAAAGAGAGAAAATATGATAGCATCTCTCAAAGAAGAAATTCCAACCTTAAAAAACAAATTGAAAAGAAAGGAGTTACATTTTCCTTTCTGAATCATAAATTTGAAAAATTCTGGGAAATTACTAGTCTCCCCAGCATTGCTCAAGAAAATTATTAACCAACTTTAAATAAATCCTGCTGCTATCCACAGAGTCAGTCCTCACAAATCACAAGTCCACATCTGTAGAAAGACCTTGGAGGGGCCCCAATCACCTATCAGAAAAATGTTTCTCTATGTCTATACTTTAAGTCAGAGCATTCTAACCCCACATCCAAACTTAAGGCAAATATGTTACCTAGCTTCATGTGAGGCAATAAGACAAAGCAGAACCAGAATATTGATTTGATGCATACAGATTTACAAGCTATAGCTTATCCCACAAGAATCTAAGTACATACTTCCTTAAAATTTCATTAAGTGTAATCAATACCTAGGTCAGAAAACTTTTTAAAGGATATAATGACATTCAAACTTAAAAAGAAGCTGTCAACTTAATATTCTTGTTCACAAAATTTCATCAGTGTTTCTTCCCTTTTTTACGGGTACTTTTTCATTGTGGTAAAAAATACATAACATAAAATTTGCCATCTTCACAATTTTAAGTATAACTATATGTATACTGTGCAACAGATCCCTAGAAGTTTTTGGTCTTGCCAAACTGAAACACTCTATCCACTGAACAACCCCCTTTATTCCCTCCCCTCAAGCCCTGGCAATCGTCATTCTACTTTGTTTCTAAGAATTTGACTACTTTGGGTACCTCCTATAAGTGTAATCATTCAGTTTTTATCTTTTTGTGACTGGCTTATTTCACTTAGCATAATGTTCTCAAGGATTTATTTTTGTTGTAGCATATGACAGTATTTCCTTTTTTAAGGCTGATATATATACAGATATATATAAATATATATATACACACATATAATCATATTTTCTTTATCCATTCACCTGTAATGGACATTTAGCTTGCTTCCACCTCTTGGCTATTGTGAATAATGATGCTATGAACATAGGTGTGTAAATATCTCTTCAAGACCTTGTCTTCTATTCTTTTGACATATACCCAGAAGAGGGTTTGCTGGATCATATGGTAATTCTATTTTTAAGTTTCTTGGGAAACTCCATCAGTTTTACACAGTGGCTGTACCATTTTACATTCCCACCAACAGTGCACAAGAGTTCAAATTTCTCCACATCCTCACCATCACATATTTTTTTCATAGTGGTCATCCTAACAAATATGAGGTAACATTTTAGCATGGTAACATTTAACATTTGATTTGCATTTCCCTGATTATTAGTTTTATTGAGCCTCTTTTCAAATGCTAGTTGACCATTTATATACATGTATTTTGAAAATATCTATTCAGGTCCTTTGCCCATTTTTAAATCTGGTTGCTCTTTTGAGATTTAGGAGTTGTTTAAATATTTTGAATATTAACCCTTTATCATATATATTTTTTGTTTTTTCTCCCATTGTGTAGGTTGCATTTTCACTGTTGATTGTTACTTGCTATGTAGAATTTTTTAAATTTGATGTAGTCCTATTTGTCAATTTTTGCCTTTGTTGCCTGTGCATTTGGTGTTATATCCAAGAAATCACTGCAAAATCTAATAGCATGAAGCTTTTCCCTTATGTTTTCTTCTAGGCATTTTACAGTTTCAGGTCTTACATTTAGGCCTTTAATCACTTTGAGTTATTTTTACGTATGGCATAAGGTGGATCCAGCTTCATCTTTTTGCGTGTGGATATCCAGTTTTCCCAACACCATTTTTAAAAGAGACTATCTGTTCTCCATTGTGTAACTTTAAGAGTATTAGACTAAATATGTGAAGGTTTATTGCTGGGCTCTCTCTTGTGATCCATTGCTCTATATGTCTGTCTTTATACCAGTAATATACTGCTTTGATTACTGTAGCTTTGTAGTAAGTATTGAAATCAGGATGTGTGAGGTCTCCAGCTTGCTTTTTCTAGTCAAAATTGTGTTGTCTACTCATGGTCCCTTGAGATTCCATATGAATTTCAGGGTGGATTTTTCCATTTCTGTAAAAAAAAAAAATGCCATTGGGATTTTGATAGAGATTACATTGAATCTATAGATGGCTTTGGGTAGTATGATATTTTAAAAACATTAAGTCTTCCACTCCATGAAAATAGGTTAGATGTCTATTTTTATTATTTTCTGTAATTTCTTTCAGCAATGTTTTGCAATTTTTGAAACATACGTTTTTCACCTCTTGATTAAGTTTATTCCTAAGTATTTTATTGCTTTTGATGTTATTGTAAATGGGTTGCTTTCTTAATTTTCTTTTCAGACTGTTCATTGTTATTGTATGAAAAACAACTGATTTTTGCATGTTGACTTTGTATTCTTCCATTTTACAGAAATTGTTAATTAATTCCAACAGTTTTTCTTTTTTACCAGTTCTTTGGGATTTTCTATATACAGGACTATATCATCAGCAAATAATGGCAATCTTACATCTTCCTTTACAATGTAGATACTTTTACTTACTTTTCTTGCCTAATTGCTCTGGCATGGACTTCCAGTACTACACTGAATAGAAGTGGTGAGAGTAGACATCCTTGGCTTGTTCTTGATTTTAGAGGAACAGATTTCAGTTTTTAACCATTGAGTATAATGTTAGAAATAAGCTTTTTTATATATGATTATTATGTTGGTTAAATTTCTTCTGTTCCTAGTTTGTTGATTGCTTTTACTCTAAAAGTGTGTTGAATTTTGTCAGATACTTGTCCTTCATTAATTAAGATGAACATGTAGTTTTGTTCTTCATTGTTTAATGTGGTGCATTACAGTGATTATCTTTATATGTCGAATCATTCTTATATTCCAGGAAAAAAAAAAAAAACATTTTGTCATGGTGTATAATACTTTTAATGTGCTGTTGAATTTGGCTAGCTAGTGTTTCAATGAGGATTTTTGCATCTATGTTCATCAGGGAAATTGGCCTGTAATTTTCTTTTCTTATAGTATCTTTGTCTGATTTCGGTATCAGGGTAATCCTGGCCTCATAGAAAAGAGACTGAAAGTGTTCCCTCCTCTTAAATATTTTGGAGTAATTTGAGAAATACTTATGTTAATTCTTCTTTAAATGTTTGGTAGAATACATCAGTGAAGCCATCGAGTCCTGGGCTTTTCCTCATCAGGAGGTTTTTTTGATTACTGATTCAATCTCCTTTCTAGTTATAGGTCTGTTCAGATTTTGTATTTCTTCATGATTCAGTCTTGGTAGGATATATGCATCTAGATGTTTATCCATTTCTTTTAGGTTATCCCATGTGTTAGCATATACACGTTCATAGTGGTCTCATGATCTTTTGTATCTCTGTGGCATTGTTGTAACTCCTCTTTGATTTCTGATTTTTGTCATTTGAGCCTTCTTTTTTTCTTACTTATCTAGCTAAAGGTTTGCCAATTTATTGATCTTTTATTAAAAAACAACTCTTACTTTTGTTGATGTTTTTTCTAGTGCTTTTTTTGTTTTCTATTTCATTTATTTCTTCTCCAATCTTTATTATTTCCTTCTTTCTGCTAACTCTGGGCTTAGTTTGTTGTTCTTTTCTTAGTTTCTTGAAGTCTAAAGTTAGATGTTCCTTTGTGATTTTTTTAAATGTAGGCATTTACTGCTATAAATTCCCCTCTTAGTACTTCTTCTGCTACATCCTGTAACTTTTTGTATGTTGTGTTTCCATTTTCATTTGTTTCAAAACATTTCTTAATTTCCCTTGTGTTCTCCTGTTTTACTCATTAGTTTGTCAAGAATGTTTTGTTTAGTTTTCCCATATTTGTGCCCTTTCCATTTTTCTTTCACTATTGATTCTAGTTTCATTCCATTGTGGTCAGAAAAGATATTTTGTGTGACTTAAATCTTCTTAAATTTGGTGAGACTTGTTTTCTGTCCTAATATGTGATCTATCCTGCAGAATGTTCTGTGCATACTTGAGAAGAGTGTTGCTGTTAAGTGGAGTTTTCTGTATATGTCTCTTAGGGACAATTGGTTTACTGTTGTTTAAGTCTTCTGTTTCCTTATTGATCTTCTGTTTCTTCCATCCATAATTAAAAGTTAGATATTGAAATCTCCTATTGTTGGGTTGCTATCTATTTCTTCAGTTCTATCAATGTCTACTTCATATATTTGTGTGCTCTACTATTAGGTACATCTATATTTATAAATATTATACTTTGCTGGTGAATTGACCCTTTAATTATTATATAGTGTCCTTCTTTGTCTCTTGTAACAGTTCATGACTTAAAATCTATTAGTCTGATATATGTATGGCCATTCCTGCTCTCTTTTTGTCACCATTTGCACATAATATTTTTTCTATCTTTTCACTTTCAGACTATGTGTCCTTATATCTAAAGTGAGTCTCTCTATATTAAGCAATTAATAACAGATCTTAAGGGAGAACTAGACAATAATACAACAATTGCAGGGGAAATCAATACATCACTATCAGCAATGGCTACATCATCCAGACAGAAAATCAACAAGGAAATGTTGCAAGTGAACCACACTTTAGGACAAATTGACTTAATAGACATATACAGAATATTCCATCTAACAGCAGCAGAATACACATTCTTTCCAACTGTGCATGGAACATTCTTAAGATAGACCATACGATAGGCCACAAAACGAATTTTGGAAAATGTAAGGTTGAAATCATACCAACTATCTTTTCTGACCACAATGGTATGAAACTAGAAATCAACAAGAGAAAAGTAAAGAGATTCACAAACATGTGAAAACTAAACAAGACACTTCTAAACAACCATTGAGTAAGAAGAAATCGAAAAGGAAATAAAAAGTTATCTTAAAACGAACATTAAAAAAACAACATATAAAATATTGTGGGATGCAGCAAAAGGAGTTTTGAGAGAAAAGTTTAAAGCATAAACACATAGGTTAAAATTTTTAAAGAACTCAAATAACAGAACTTTACAAGTCCAGGATCTAGGGGAAAAAATTAAACCCAAAGTTAGAAGGAATGAAGTAATAAGGATTGGAGCTAAAATAAATAAAATAGAGACCAGATAAACATAGAAAGGATCAACAAAACTAACAGCTGGATCTTAAAAAAAATAAAATTGACAAACCTTTAGCTGGACTAAGAAAAAAAAGCTCAAATAAATAAAATTAGAAATGAAAAATGAGACATTACAACTGATAATATAGAAATACATAGGATCATAAGATTTGTTGATATGTAATTGTTCATACTATGAATTACATATCAACAAAACAATTACATATCAACAAATTACATAATCTAGAAGAAATGGACAAATTTCTAGACCAACACAACCTACCAAGCCTGAATCAAGAAGAAATAGAAAGTCAGAGCAGACCAATAACAAGAAAGTGAATTAGTAATCAAGAAACCCCCAACACAGAAAACTCCAGGACCAGATGGCTTCTCTGGAGCATTCTACAAAAAATTTAAAGAAAATTTAACACCAATTCTCCTCAAACTCTTTCAAGTTATCAGGGAGGAGGGAACACTTCCTAATTCATTCTATAAGGCCAGAATTACTTTGGTAACAAAACCAGATAAGGATACCATAAGAAAATTATAGACCAATATACCTGATGAATATATATGCAAAACTTCTCAGCAAAATATTAGCAGTCAAATTAAAAAACACATTAAAAGAATTATACATTGTGACTAAATGGAATTTATGCCTGGGATGCAAGGATGGTTCAAAATACACAAATCAATAAATGTAATACATAACATCAATAAAGTGAAAGGTAAAAATCACATGATTTTATCTCAATAGTTACATAAAAACCATTTGACAAAATACAACATCCTTGCCTGATTAAAAAAAAAAAAAAAAAAAAAAAAACCTTAACAGACTGGGTATAGAAGGAACATAACTCAACATCATAAAGCCCATATACAACAAACCCACAGCTAATATTATAGTCAATTTAAAGAAATAGAAAGTATTTCCTCTAAGATCAGGAACAAGGCAAGGATTCCACCCTCAGCACTACATTCCAGCATTCCATTATACTGGAAGTCCTAGCCAGAGCAATTAAGCAAGACAAAGAAATAAAAGGCATCCAAATCAGAAAGGAAGAAGTAAAATTGTTGTTATTTGTTTGTGATATGATCTTATATGTAAAAAACCCCAAAGAATCAGTCAAAAAACTGTTGGAATTAATCAACAATTTTAGTGATATGGCAGGATACAAAAATCAACAAACAGAAATTTATTGCATTCCTTTACACTAATGATGAAGCATCTGAAAAAGAAATAAAGCCATCCCATTCACAATAGCACCAAAATCAACACCTTCAGAATGGGAGAAAAAATTTGAGAACCACATATTTTATAAGGTGTTAATATCCAAAATATATAAAGAACTTAATCAACTCAATAACAAAAACAAAACATATAATTAAAATATGAGAAGAACTAAATAGACATTTCTCCAAAGAGGACATCAAAATGGTCAACAGAAAGATACAAAGATGCTCAACATCACTAATCAACATCACTAATCATCAGGGAAATGCAAACCAAAACCACAATGAGATATGACCTCATACCTGTTAGACTGTCTATCATCAAGAAAAGAGACAAGAAGTACTGGCAAGGATGTGGTGAAAAGGGAACACTTATACATTATTGGTGAGAATGTAAATTGGTCCAAGCACTGTGGAAAACAACATGGAGATTCCTCAAAAAAATTAAAAACAGACCTACCATATGATCCAGCAATTCCACTTCCAGGTATATAAGCAAAGGAAGTGAAAACAGGATTTCAAGCTGATATAGGCACCCCCATGTTTATTGCAGCATTATTCACCATAGCCAAGATGTGGAAACAACTTAAATGCCCATCAGTGGATGAATGTACAAAGATGTGAAACATATACACCATGGAATATTATTCAGCCATGTGAAAGTTATCCTACCACAACATGAGTGGACTTGAACACTTTACATTAAGTGAGATAATTCACACAGAGAAAGATGAGTACTGTATGATATCACTTATATGTGGAATCTAAAAATGTTAAACCTCTAAAATCGAGTAAAATGCTGGTTACTGGGGGATGGAGAGAGGGGAGAGAAGAGTGATGGTGTTTAAGGGTACAAACTTGTAACAAGCAGTAAATAAACCATAGAGCCCTAATGCACAGTATGATGAGTATAGACAATAATACTGTACTATAGTTATGTAATATAATATGATAAATATTGCTATACTGGCATATTACAAAGTAAGATCAAAGTAACCACACTACATCTTAAACTTACACAAGTTACATGTCAAATTTATTCAATAAAAATTTTTTTAATTTCAAAAAATTAGTGATATAATATACCCCAAACCATTGAATTGTACACTTTAAATTGGTTAATTGTATGTACATGAATTATATCTCAATAAAGTTGTTAAATTTTTTTTAAATAAAGTTAGACAAATAATAAACTATATACAGCATAGAGTTTGGTTTTGATTTTTATCTATTCAGCCACTAAACTCAGTCTTTTGACTGGGGACTTTAATCCATTCATATTTAAAGTAATTACTGATAGGGAAGGACTTCCTAATTGTCATTTTGTTATTTTCTGAATGTCTTCTAGTTGTTTTGTCCCTCTTTTCCTCTCTTGCTGACTTCTTTTGTGTTTCATTGATTTTTGTTTTTGTTGTAGTAAAGTGCTTTGATTTCTTTCTCATCTTCTTTTGTGTATCTTCTATAGATATTTTTTGTGGTTACCATGGAGATTATACAAAACATCTTATAGGAATCTATTTTAAACTGATAACAGTGTAACTTCAATTTCATACAGAGACTCTTCTTTACATCTTCCCTTTATATTATCAATTTCACAAATTACATCTTTTTATATTTTGTGTCCATTAATGGTTTTACAGTTATAGTATTGTTTATGCTTTTATCTTTTAAATTCTAGATCAGAATTAAAAGTGAAATAAGCACCACTGTTACAGTATTGCCAGATTCTGTATTTGTCTGTATTTGTCTATATATCTATCTTCACCAGGGAGCTATGTATTTTCATATGCTTTTGTGTTCCCGTGTTGCATCCTTTAGTTTCAACTTGAAGGACTCCCTTTAGCATTTCTTGTAAAGCAAGTTTTGTGGTGATAAACAAACACTGAGGGAGTTTATCTGGGAAGGTCTTTATTTCTCCTTCAATTTTAAAGACAGTTTTGCTTGACATAATATTCTTAGTTGGCAATTTTTCTTTCAGCAGTTCAAACATATCATTACACTCCCTTCTGGCTTGCATGTTTCTGCTGAGAAATCTGCTGATTGTTTTATGGGAGTGTCCTTGTATGTAACAAGTCACTTTTTCTTGTTGCTTCAAAATTCTCTGTTTTTGACTTTTAACAATGTGATTATATTATGTTAGTGTAGATTTCTTTAAATTCCTGTTTGGAATATTTTTAGCTTCATGGATCTGGATGTCCAATTCCTTCCCCAGATTTGGGAAGTTTGCAGCCATAATTTCTTTAAATGCGCTATCTGCTCTTTTCTCTCTCTCTTCTTCTGCAACTCCTATAATGTGTATTTTGCTCCCCTTGATGGTGTCCCATAAGTCCCTTAGGCTTTCTTCACCATTCTTTATTCTTTTTCCTTTTTGTTCCTTTGACTCAATAATTTCAAATGACCTGTCTTTGAGTTTGCTAATTCTTTCTTCTGCTTGATCAAGTCTACTGTAAAACCCCTTCAGGAAATTTTTCAATTCACTTACTGTATTCTTCAACTCCAGAATTTGTTTGGTTCTATTTTGTTTCTCTCTGATGATATTTTCATTTGGTTCATGAATCACTTTCCTAATATTTGCTTATTTATGCTCTCTTGTAGCACATTGAGTTTCTTTAAGAAGATGATTTTGAATTCTTTGCCAGGTAATTCATAGGTCTCCATTTCTTTAGGGTCAGTTTCTGGAGGTTTATTTTGATATTTTGATTGGGCCATGTTTCCCTGATAAACAACCACTTCTCTCAATATTTATGAACTGGGTTCCTACAGGAGAAAACCTCCACCAATCAGCCTGTCTAAAGATTCTGTGGGCCTCTCAAACCTTTTCTGGGGATGCATCTTCTTAGGGCTATACATGTAATTTTCCAATTAGAGAGGTTTACAGGTTTCTCTTTCAGGAGTTTGTGATCTCTTGCTCCTTCTGGTGTCTATCTGCAGTAATGTAATTTCTCTGTCACTGCAACAACTCAGCTTTCTTTTTTTCTCAGTAGCCCCCCAGGCATTCAAATGTGCCAGTTTCATCATTGCTGGGAGTCAGGTGAAACAGATATCAGTCCCTTGGAACACTATACAAAAAGTCACAATTTTGGAGGTATATTCCACTCTTTTCTTTCCCTAAAGGAGAAGCTGTGAGTTGGTTGTTTATTCTGGATCACACTAAACTGTGTTGGCTTGGGGGAAGGGATACAATGGGTGAAATGAAATAGCTTTTCTTACTCATTTCAATATGGCTATTCTTGGCTTTGAGTTTGCCTGGGGTATAACAATTTCTTAACTAGTTTCTGAAGTTCTCATAAAGGCTTTTTGGACCATATATTTTTGTTAAGTCAGTGTCTCTGTTGGGAATCAAGGCCTAGGCTTCCTATTCTGCCATCTTGCTATCATCATCATTATCAGGAGTATTTTTTAACTTCATTTATTTGTTTGACAAACTTTATTAAGTGTCTTCTACATGTTAGTTCTAGGCTAAGTACCAGTAGTGCAATGATAAATAATATAATGTTCAAGTTTTCATTACTGAAATTCCATCATTTTCTAAATTCCCCCAGCAGTATTTTGATTCCAGAACTATAAATTCTTATATATATTTTTTATTAATTTACTTTTCATTGTTTTTCTCAGCTTTACTGAGGTATAGTTTACTTTTTAAATGTGTTTTTATGATATGCCTTAATTTATTTCCAGTTGTTCAGTGCTTATCAAAGCTGAGCTTTTTTATAAAACTATTTATAATTTCTATTAAAATATAAAATATAGTATATTTAAATGATGTTATATAGTTTCTAATAATTGAAGTACTTTTACATGTTATATCATGTAAACAAACTCTGAATTAGAAATAAGGTCACAGTAGTGATCTGTAGAGAGATGATTCATATTTTATCTGAACCTAGATTCCATTTCACATTACTTTGTCATTATACATGGCACTGTTAGGTTTAATTCTAGTACTCTGCAACATGATATTAATAAGAGCTAAATTAATATAGCTAAATGAAAAAGAATTCATATTTAAATGACCAGACATCTTCATTATCTACTACATTGTAATAATCGCAAAGAACATACCAACTGTTATTTTTATTGTAATCATCGTATAGCAAGATTTTATAGAAGAGGTGTTGTTATTGTTGTTTGCTTTTGTTTTGCCAATTCCTGATTGCTATATTATTCTCATTCCTTGTAATACATACATCTTGATGAGCCTGCCTGGAGTCTCTGCTCTGAGAAATGCCTCCCACCCAAACTTCACACAGCCACAGTGGCTCCTCTGCCAGAACTGAATGGATGAGAAGTAAACACCTTATCTAACCTGGATCTATCATGCTGTGTGTCCTGAGAATGTGTAATTGGAACTAAGAGACATTAATTTAGACTCTAGATTTGTAATATGTAAATTGATGAACTAGGGAAAATAATATTTAATCATATGAACTAAGAAACAGGGAATATTCATTTTCCAAAAGTTAAGAGTAAAATAAACGTACACAAAGGAAGCTAAACAAAGATTGAGAGGAAAAAGCTCTGGGAGGTTTCTAAATCCTTTCTGAGGTTCACCTGCATTCCCACACTTGGAGTCTGGGAAGTCTCCCAGTTAACATTATAATAATGCTTTCCATTTATATAAGCTAGCTCATGTTGGTCTCTATTTAAAATAATTAACTCTTTGGATGCCAGCAATACATTGCTGCAAATAAGCATATCTCCTAAGTAAATGAGTCAGATATTCTGTACTTAAAAATGGTAAGTTTCAGATGGTCACTTTGATGTAATAATTGATGAATTCACTCTTTCTGGAGATCTATTTATTCCTAGAAGGAAGTTCTTTCAAGGTGAAATCAATCCCAGTAAACTTTCCATAATAAAATTAACCTATAGTAACTAATCCCCTGCTGACCATAGGCTGATCTTAATATCACATGGAAGAGTGTGCTGCCTGGCTCAAGCAATTATATGAACAGAACAGTTTTCAGTTGATTTCTAAATACCCAGAGAGACATCATCTTCCAGATATTAAAGGATCTCTATGAAAATAGGTTCCCCCAAATGAAGCTTCAGTTCAACTGAAAATCAACAACAGTTAATTAATAACTTTGCTCAATGCAAATTACCTTGACCTGTTTAGTGCTGGTCCTGCTTTTAACTACAACTTTCATAGAGAGAGTATATCAAATAAGCTTGAGGGATTCTCCTTGCCAGTGACTGAAAGGATCTCCTTCAGCTGAGGGTCAGGCAGAATAGAAAAGATGAGCTATCTGGAAATGAGAATTAGGTTTTCCCTCCTCATGATGCTAACATCAGTGGCTTTTCTTGCAAGAAAAATCCTTTCCAAAATTGACTAATTTGGGGGTTTTAAACAAAGTGATCATTGTATGATACTTTTTATTTAATAACTAGGTTAGATTTAGTCTTCCAAAAAAAAATCAAGTTCCACTTAATAACCAAATAACTGGTTACTGGCCAGTTGTCTTCAGAATGACCAGATGTTCATTAGTATTATCAATCCATGCTGAATGCATCCTCAAGCTCCAACTAGATTACATAGTTTTCCACTGCACCAGACCTGGAACAGAGTGTGTCTAGATTTGTCTATCACCAGCCAAAATCATCCTGATCCACTTCACCTCCCACCTCTTCACCTTTTTCTGTTTACCCATCTTAGACCTCCCACTTCCTGCTCCCGGAGAGTTATTAGTATTACAACAAATACTGTTTGAGTGATCTTTCTATAGTTCCTTGACTTCTTTAAGGAGCGTCAACATATAAAGCTAATAAAAAATAAAGTTTCAAATCAAACATACTTAGAAGTAATAAAGACTTTTATTGACTATAGACTATGAAGCTAACAACCTTAACTTTATGTTTATAAATCAAATTTTGGTTGGCACATTGGCAGTATTTAAATTCTGTGAACACTTTTAATAGTGAAGTACTGTGACTAAATGGCTTTTTTTTGGGTATGATTCCTAAATAAGGTGCCAGTCAAGCTGAAGGAAAATATTTAATCTATGACGTGGTCTATGGCCTGTTCAAGTTGACCTCATTTATTATCTTCTTAAACTGTAGCTTTTAAATGTAGCCAACAGTCCTAAGCTGTATAACCCATATGGTGAAAGCATGGTTCTACTGCTGTGAGTGTCATTGTTGATATCTCATTGCCAAAATAGCGGAACACAGAGCACACTCACACGTAAAAGCCTCACACCATTTTTGAGAGAATTCAGTTAGTCACTGGCTCTATAAATGTGCGATCTGTTTCTACTATACAGACCTTGAAATGAACTACATCCCAAAGGGTGCTCAAAACATCTGGAAGATAGTATGTTGGTCAAAATTTGTACTATGGGATTTCTTTTTAAATAGCAGTTTATAGATAAAGACACATGTTTTAATCAGAATTTTAGATATCTGTGTAATATTTAGAAAATATTTATGTCAATCTCATAATAATTACTGCCTGGAAAGCAATTGGAAATTAACACATTTATTTTCTGCTACAGAGGGAAATTAAAGGAAATACGGTGCTCTCTAAAGCAATGTTTCATCCAAATAGAACATGGCTTACAGTGTACTAGCAAAGTGGATACGTTTACTTCATGACAAATGACATTCCATGGCCCACACCCATCATGCGGAGTGGTGGTTCTCAAACTTTAACAGGTATCAGAATCACCTGGAGGAGAATTCATAGATTGCTAAGCCACACCCCCAGAGCTTCTGATTCAGTAGGTCTTGGATAAAGCCCAAGAACTGGCATTTCTTAACAGGTTCTGAGGTAATGCTGAGGTTTCCGTGCTGATGTTAATAGTCCAAAAATCACACTTTGAGGATTAAAGTTATACGTAATAAAAGGACCATCTAAGTTTAGCTAGCTGTAACTATTGTTGACATTCAGCCAAATAAAATGGTCAAGTACTAGGGGGGGAAAAAAAAAACAGGGAAAAATGTCTTTCCATTAACTCTCATCTTAGAAATCCATTCTAGAAAGTTCACTGAATCTGTGAAACCAATATATATGTTAGTTACTGGCTCATAACAGTGGAGGATAGAGCTAACACTGGGTTATTTTGCCAGAAATTCCATTTCCTAACAAGTTTTTTCTTCATATTTCACAAGAGTAACTAATATCTTTAAGCTTTCTCTTTAGTCTGTAAGGAATCCTCTAATTTCTAATACCTGATGTAGCTCCAGAAAAAAAAGAGAGAGAGAAAGTACATGAAGGACTTAGTAGGAAAATTTACTCCTATGCAGTCCTCAACAGTAAGAGAGAGGAAACATTTCTATTTTTAAATTAGTTAACTTTGCATTTCAAGGAATAGTTAGAAATTTTTATGTACACATACAATTTGAATTTTAATTCTTCACCCCACTGCTTTAAGGTCAGGTGTATGTATCCCTACTTAATCCCCTCCTGCAGGTCCTGAAAGATCTTTAAGCATGCAGCTTCCCCCACTTCCCTGCTACCCAACTGGGAAGATATGAGCCAGACAATCAATGGCCCAAAAGAGAGGCTAATCTTGCTCAGCCTGGTATATATTAGTTGGTGTGATCATGTGGCCCATAAACAATAGGGGAAATTACTCCTAAGAGGAAAATAGGAGGAAAACACCTAAGTAGATCTTTATAGCAAAAATTAGTTATATTATTTCAAGTGCTGTGAGTTCTTAACTATTAGACATGAAGTTCTCACTAAATTGAATGATGATGTTTCTGATTTTGTGGTCCTTTCAGCTGAAACTGGTATTATGTTTACCTTTGTGTTTTCTTTGAAGCAAACATTTTCTTAGCAAATTAATGGTACAACTAAGATTATAGGAGACAGTTTTAAACAACTTAAAGGAATAAATTTGCTGAATTGTCCCCCATAGTATCACACATGCATCCTTTATAATCAATTTACTGATCACGAATAATTCTTAGCCATTCATACAGATATGTCTTTTACGGACTCCTACTAGGCCTTGTTAAAGTTATAATAAGTGTGTTAAAATTTTTCAGTTACATGAATTTTAAAAGAGTGTATAATTCTGGCTATTTTCTTCCAAGTTAGGCTGAAGTAGCTAAGTTTCACTATAAAAGCTATGCAATAAAGACACATATACATTTTTTATTTCAATTTTCCCCTATTTTGACTTGTCCATATTGACATATTCTTTGCTAGCATGAATGTCTCAGAGATGACTGTTTTGACTATCTCATACTAGCATTTAGCTCATACTATCAGGGTTTCTTTTCTTATGACATTATGAATGTTTCTTTGCCTGTTAGTAGATACAATTCAATTCAATGTACCTTTCTTTTTCATAGAACTTCTCAAAAATTTTTGTTGCAATTTTAATGTTTTTATTAACCAGTGTCCTCAAAAATAAGCTTCAAGGTTATATAATATTTTAAAGAAAGACTTGAAATTCTAAATTCCTATAAAACATACGACTTAACCTACCTAAACTGTCATGACAAGAAAGCAGTGGACTGAAAACGGTAGAAGGAAGTAGCAATGCATACCTGGTATTGAGGTTAAAAATATGATGGTATCATTATGAGAATGACTAACCTGAAACAATAAGCACCTTGAAAACCATATTCTAAACTAGTTTAATCCTCATATAAGCACAGGTCACTTCAAAATTAATATGTGATCTTCCCAGTAAGTGTTGGTCTTACAAAGTGAAAACCCAATGGCTTGCTTGTATGATGAGTTACACTTTATCATTACTTCAATGAGAAGGCATGCATAAATATGCAAGTATTCTGAAATATTTCAGCTATATGAAATCACAGGCAAATTGCATCTGCCTTGGGCTTCCCTGGTGGCACAGTGATTGAGAATCTGCCTGCCAATGCAGGGAACACGGGTTCGAGCCCTGGTCTGGGAAGATCCCACATGCCGCGGAGCAACTGGGCCCGTGTGCCACAGCTACTGAGCCTGCGCGTCCGGAGCCTGTGCTCCGCAACAAGAGAGGCCATGATAGTGAGAGGCCCGGGCACCGCGATGAAGAGTGGCCCCCGCTTGCCACAACTAGAGAAAGCCCTCGCACAGAAACAAAGACCCAACACAGCCATAAATAAAATAAATAAATAAACATAGAATAATCATTAAAAAAAAAAAATTGCATCTGCCACTCACAAGGTATCAATCTTCAGTCTGTTTTTATCTGGTTTTAATCTTAATTGCCCCCTATGTCACAACAGAATTCATGTCTAAAATGTGTAAACTATATTATCTTGCATATTTATAAACATAAAACCTATGTGATGTTTAATAAACATATTGTCAACATTTTCCTAATATATTACAAAAATTATGGGAAGTATCAAACTACTTGGGGGGAAAAGTTTATGCAGCCTTCTTTTACAACTGGAATAGGAGAAATTTTAATTGTATGTTCTTTTCTGGGAAAAGTAGAGCTGGACATTTATTTGAAGTTTTTGAACATGTTGTCTCCATAAAGCTGAATTCTGTAATCATAAGTATTAAAGCATATCTGTAAGAGTATCATATGCTCCCTTCTGATTTGAAGAAAATAAGCCTAATAAATATTTCTATAGTTTTGAGAATTATATCATTATGTAGATATAGATGATTCACTATATTAACCTAAATATTGGTCCACCTGTTTATCAATTATGCTATTTAATAAAAACATTAGATAAAATAAATTAAACATGTGTATCTTTTTTTTAACTAAAATAATATAAAGTCTCCTTTACTCTGTCTATATTATCCACATGAAGAAATAAATCTTCTGACCAGACTTGAGAGAGAAAAAAAATCACCTTTTACCTTGGTGAGGAATAAAAAGGATCTGTGATACCCCAAATAGTAAAACTGTTCAGACTTTAATCTTTTCAGTAGAATAAAATTTTAGTCCATTTTTATTTTCTCTCATTCTTATTAACTTTTACTAATTGACTGAATATTAAGCTCTGTGAAGACAGGGTACATCAACTCTTCTTTCCATTCCTAGTATCTAAAACAATGCCATTTACAAATAGATGTTCAACAAATGTTTGCCAAATTGTAATCTTCATAAAGATCCCATTAAACAAAAAAATCACTTGACACTCCATAAACAGGCAAGATGTATATCAGTATAGTCTCAGTCAAGTACCATACTTAGAAGAAGTTGATATTGCTTAAATCTATGGATAAAATCCAAAATTGACAGGACACTTTTGTCAGGCTTTTGAAGCTCATGATGACCTTCTCAAACGTATGTTACCGGGAGTGTATTTTTTTTTCACTCTATGACCCTCACATTTCTTGTGACTTTTTTTGTCCCATATTCAGTTGAAACCAGTATATCCCTACAAAGATCAAAGAGTAAAACAGTGACCTTTACACAGTTAGATATTTAAACGATATTCTTTTTAAGTATCTATTAGACAAGATTTACTTCATGCCATTTTCAATCAACTGCACAGACAGGCCGTGGGTATATAAGATAAATTCCTCTATTCGAGCTAACAAAAATATTTCATCTACACTTTGTTTATCCATGGAAAGAAACTGAGCATGTCCTCTGCAGTTTTACTACAGGTCATCTGAAGGGCAGCCTCTGGATTCCTCTAATCCATGCAGACTTCCCAAGGGCCAGAGAACAAGGCTCATTTTATACAGCACCTGCTGTGAGCCCATCACTTGGATACTTTTTCTGCAAATTTTTGCCAGACTGTGAATAGTGTAATATGTAAAAGGGGGGAAAAAAAGCTCAAAGAGCAATAGGAAAATCGGCAGCAAATCAACAAAAATACCATTAAGAATCACTGATCAATCATTTCACATAACTTTCCCCAATATGGTTGCACTGGCCATATGTCAGCAATTGGCACCCAGGTCTCATAGATATTGTCTACATGCTTTATTGTCTAAGTATCTTTATTGCTTCTGACCTATGATTCAGGTATGCAGCAAAAAATAACTATATTTCCTAATCATTCACTTCTAAGTAGAAAATGCCATAGCAACTAAAACTTGTACATAGAATAGTATCAGAGATTGGAAAGCATTTATGAAAAAAACGTTTTCAACCATTAGTATAAGTAAGCAATACAGTGTTCCATAAGAGAGAAAAGAAGGCCTACATTTCTAACTGTAGCTAAGAAATGGCTTTGGTGTTGAGACTAATAGGACTAGTCTCACCTCATACAAGAGATCGACTGAAAGTAAATTCTAAGTGGGTTGCAGTTCCAATGCTCTAAATTAATAGAAATCTGTGCAAAATCTTATTTCCTACCACCTTTTATAAATGCTGTGCAAATTTAAGTGACTTCAGGTATAGAATAGTAAAAGAACAACATCCTCTGAATTATTTTAGTTTTCATTCTAATACACAGGCTGTCTGACTCAGATACTAGAAGCCGACATGCACAGACTGGGTAACGAAAAACAGCGTCTAACATAGAAAAGCAGAAAATACCACAACAACCTCAAAAATATTCACTCCTCTTCCAGTCTTCTCAGCAACATTCATAACTTGTGTCTGCCAATGTTGCTTTTATGGCTCAGAAGAAAAACATCTCTGTCCTCTAAGAACTCAGTCTGTGAAAGAAATCATCCAAGGCATGTACACAAGTTCGGTACAAGGAGGAATACCTGTTAGCACATTACTGCTGAACAGAGTAGCTTCGGAAGGAGACAGCATTTGAGCTGGACCTCAAAGGATAAGCAAGATTGCAAGAGGCAGAGATGGCCAGTTGCCCACTTTGTGAACAGCAGTTATACTTAAACCACATCTTGTATTTCTTTGCATCTCTTGCACTGAGTGCAATGCCTTAACATAATAAGCATTCCATATATAATTCCTACTGAAAATATTTTCATATTGAAGAATTATACTAATGTATTAATTTATATCTTGGCATGGTATTCATGATCATGTACAATCTCATTCCAACCTTTCTTTTAATCCTATTACACAATACTCTGGGAGATAAAAGCTTTGCTCACCACTTCTATATTTTCCAGAGCACATTCGTTTGCCCATGACATGCACAACTCAGAATTATCTTTTGCTAATTGAATTTTATGCATCCTTGAAGATTCAGTTTAATTTCATCTCCTCCTGAAGCCCAGACAGCAGTCATCATCCCCTCATTTGAACTTTTTATATATTTTTTTCTTTAAAAGTATTCATTTCTTATACTAGAGCCTTTGAAGTTAAGGAACCATATCTTTAGTATTATGGGTTCTTCCTAAATGCTTCATTTCTTATACATAATTGTCATATGATAAATATGCTTGACAGAATCTGGGCTAAAGTACAAATAATTAGGGGGTTTGGGGTTGTTGTTTACATTCAGCTTGTTTATTAAGCATATTGAAGTTTTTACTCCATTTCAAGACTAAAACTGGAAATAATAGATGATACATTTGGATATATTTTTACTTCTTTACATTTAACTTTTTATTTTGAATATTATGCTTACATAAAAGTTACAAAATAGTACAGAGAGCTCCTATACACCCATCACCCAGGTTCCCCTCCTGTTAACTTCTTCCACAACCTTGCTACATTATTACAGCTAACACATTAACAAAGCACAATATTAACTATACTACGGATCCTATTAAATTTTACCAGTTGATCCTCTAATGATCTCAAGATCCTATCCAAGATTCCACATTGTATTTAGTTGTTATTTCTCCTTAATCTCCGCCAATCTGTAACAGTTTATCAGCTTTGCCTCTCATAATCGTGACTTTTTTAGAAGTACTAGTCAGTTATTTTGTAGAATGTTTCTTATTTTGGTTCTATCTGATGTTTTCTCATAATTGGAATGAAGTTACGGTCAGACTATTTACATGATGTCTGGCTTCCAAGATGGAAGAGAGGAAGGTGCCTGTCCTCTTAAAACCCAGAACATCACTTTAACTGCATCCTATTGGTCAAAGCAAGGGATAAGGCCAGCCCAGATTCAAGAGGAGGGGCCACAGATTCCACTTCAGGATGTGAGGAACAGATTGACCTACAGGAATGGAAGTAATAGACAGTGACCATCTTTGAAGACTATCTACCACAACTGGGTTTTCAAAAATACTTTTCAAAAAAAAAAGCAAAAAAACAAAAACACTTAACAAGACAACCAAAACCTGGGAATCTGCCACTTATTACACTGAACATTTTTAATTATCTGAAACTTCTTTAAAGTAGGGCTACGTTTCTTCTCTGCCTAATTCACGGCGTGTGGCAGCCATGGAGGACTGCTGCTATGATCTCCCCTTAAAGAAGAAAACTGCCAGGAGGAGTACAGTTAACCAGTAGCTTTTGGCTTTTGCTTTTTGAGGCTCTGCTATAGCATTCCTGCCAGGGCCACACTCTTTGCAGCTTGCTTCTGCTCCGTGACTAAGTATGGTAGTGGAACTGGTCACTTCTACTCGTCCCAGGAGTTCTCTAATGAGCACTCTTCACTCAAGAGCTCCCCATCAGCCCATAGAGACTTACAGCCACAATGTAGTCTGAGGCTTTGCCTATTCAAATCTCCTTCCCCGTCTTGTCCCCTTCATGGGTATCAGAACTGAATTGTAATTAGTGTTTTTTTTAATACTTAAATTCCAAATAAAGTAAATCATATGTGTTTAAGGAAGTGAAGTAAAAGTAGAAAAAGATTAATCCACAATATTCTCATTAATCAAAACCAATACATTCATGAATATTAAAAATCTTCTTTCATTTGCAACATTCATCCACATAGAGCAGAAACATTTTCTTGAAAACCGTAAGATAAAAAAACAATATCTCAACTGGCTTTTATATGAAACTATGTCTTCAAATGAAAAAAATATTGTCCTTATAATTATCTTGTTTTGGAGAAAATTAAAAATATTCCTGACAGCATAACAAAATCTTATATCTATAATAGAGAAAACATTACTCTGTGGCCAGGAATCACTTAATCCAGTCAAAAAGACTGACCACCATTTGGTCAAGTATCACATTTTCATCAAGGTCTTATTAAACAGCTTTTCTTCCCATTGATTCAAGATATTATTTGATATTATATTTAATGTCCAAAGGGCTTTTGTACATGGAAAAGTATGTTTACATAATTATAAATCTAATACAAAAAATGTTCTAAGTATATAAATAGCACTTATAAAAACTAATAACACTAAAATGTATAAATCACATCAATAACTTAACATATCAACTTCTTTCAAAGACTCTAAGCTGTTTTAAAATGGAAAAAATAGATAAATTATCATGATTATTCTAAAACTCATTGTTACACTTGCATTCAACCTAGCATCAAAATCTTGACACCATCTATTGTCACACTTATCTTCAGATCTCACAATAATCAAAAGACACTTAAAAGAAAAAAGATACCATTACAGCCTATCTGGGTTACAGATTTTTTTATTATGTAATAAGTGATTACTGATTGGGACATAGATCTGGAGTGAGACTTCCAATGTGATTCAACTTTGTGCCAATATTGCCGAAATTCTCCAAGCCTTTATTTTTTTAAGTCTAAGTTTATTTGCCAGACCCAGATAGTATGTTTTCTGTCCTTCCTTTCACAAAATTTTCATATTTTTATAACCTGATGCCTTTTCCTGAAATTATGGGTCCTTTAGTATCAACTTAATATCAAGTAACAAGTTTACTTAGTTCAATAAGTTTAGAAATTAGTATAAAAAGTTAGTTTTGAAGCTCCTCACAATAAAACCCTGGGTACTTTCAAATGGAGAGGAGTATTAGAGACTAAAATTTGGAATAATCTGAATTTCACCTAGAAAACAAACAGTTTCTAGAGGGAGGGTAGATGAATACTTTTGGGATAGAACTTAAAAATAGATTTATTCTTGAGGACATGAGCTCACAAAGATAGTTACAATTTAGTAACTTCACTTTCTTAAATATATTTTCATTTATTTTCTCTACCATATATTTCAGATTTTAATCAATCATCTCTATAATTGTATCCTCTTTTATAATTCTTGTATGATTCATGGACCATAACTCTGTAGTTGTCCCACTAACATCACTAAATTTTTTTAAGGAAGCTGGCCTGATTGTATGACCAGCTTAGCAAGAAACAGGATGAACTTAATTTGCTGTCATTACTGGCACTGATCTGTGCTTTCTTTGAACTCCTCTACTCTTAAGAACTTTTTCTTGGACATCATTTTTCTTGATCAGCTTCCTGCTAACCCTAAATAAAGCTGCCTGCTCCTCCATCTACTCCTCTTCTCCATTGCCCTCTCTTTCCCTTTTAAACAAGTCTTCAGCTGGTCACTAATTCACTTCCTCTCAAGAAAAGAGCTCTGCAAGTTTTTTGGTACTTAATTCTGAATTATATGACACTAATTCTATTGCTTATAAGATACAAGGCATCCACATATCAAAAATTCTATATTTTTTCTAGTTCCAGTTTAACAGATTAGGGTACAATTTTAAAGTTGCATTGCCACTTAGCTATAGTTAACTGACTTTTTGGTATATGGAAAGAATTATCCCAGTGCACTCTTATGGCCCTTATAATAGTAATATCCTAAGTTTTTAATGTTTTTCTCATCTTCAGGCACACTCTAAATAACACCAATATGCATAAAGTATTAAAGACACACCTAAAATTCCCTCAAGATTGGGGAAAAAAATGTTTTTCAATGTGAAAATAACATTTTGCTGGTGAAAAAAATATAATACTAGATAATCACATGAGAAATGAACTTCCTTGCCAGGTGGAAGTGGAATTTTATTGACATTGACAATGATAAAGCAATTTATAGGATAAAAATCACATGCTGATCCAATATTCAATGTTAATTATATTAAGAAGCCACATTTCGGGGCTTCCCTGGTGGTGCAGTGGTTGAGAATCTGCCTGCCAATGCAGGGGACACGGGTTCGAGCCCTGGTCTGGGAAGATCACACATGCCGCGGAGCAACTAGGCCCGTGAGCCACAACTACTGAGCCTGCGCGTCTGGAGCCTGTGCTCCACAACAAGAGAGACCGTGATAGTGAGAGGCCCGCGCACCGCGATGAAGAGTGGCCTCCGCTTGCCGCAACTAGAGAAAGCCCTCGCACAGAAACAAAGACCCAACACAGCCAAAAATAAATAAACAAATAAATAAAATTTTTTAAAAAATGAAACTTAAAAAAAAAAAGAAGCCATATTTCAAAAAATTGTCAAAGATAACTTATTAATTCTTCTAAATGTATGTTGCAAATGTCATGGTCAACTTTATTCAACTGCTGCTTATATTTGGGTCCCATAGGAAATGATCAGATGAATTTATTAGCTTAACCACTTATCCTTGGAGTAAATGTGTTTCCTCTTTGTGCCAGTTAGCAATTTACTGTGTCTCAGCTCTAAATCCACCCTTCACTGCCCTGCTTGTGATACTGGAGCTGGACCTTGTAAATATTTCTATTTTGCCAGCTGGCAAAATGTTAAGATTTGCCAGTAGAGGGCCCTGAAGGGCTGCTGCTGTAGGAAGGGGCTTTTATTCCTGTTCTGGTGATTTCCTTCCTTTTCTCTCCTGCAAATCTCAGCTAGGTAAGGGAGTTCCAGGAAAGCTCACACATAGCCAGTGTCAATGACATCACCATGAGCATCTTCTCAGCTAATTCAGCAACACTCCTCACTGTCAACTTCCTGCTGAATTTAATCAGCACCGTACTAGAAGGTTTCTTGACAACCAGCCTTGGCTTGGTGCTCCTCAGTGAACTTCTCCACTATCCAGTGGGTCACATCTACACTCCCTCCAATGAGGTCTAAATTTCAGCCTTGGGGAGGATGGGACTCTCCCAAATCTGTCCCTCCCTTCAATATACTGCCCTAGCCCTGTGGGTGGGTAGCATTTTTTCCATATATCCACTGTTCCTCTGTGCTATAGAGTTCTCTTTATGCTTGTAGTCAATCCCTGTTATACCAATACCCTGTTATTAATGAAAAATCTTTATATAAATCTTTCCCTAATAAAATTTCTGTCTGGTTTCTGTCTCCTGGTTTGACAGTGACTGATACCTTATTCATAAGAATATTTTGAAGATTCAACTCTACCAATCTCACTAAGCCTACAAATCCAAAGTCTTGTACTATCTGCCCACAAACTCTTTTGTTTTCAATGGCCATCTCACTAGTCCACAAAGGCTATCTGGGAAATATTTTACTGTGGCAAATAGCAAGATAAACACAAATTTATTCTCCCCTTTATACACATTCTTTTGCAATGTCCTCCATATTGACAGTTGGCTTGTGTTATAACTTGTTTTGGCCTACTGAACTTTAGCAAATATAATGTGAGGAAGGGCTTAAAAATCACTTTTGCAATGAGGCTTGCCACCTTATGTTGTACACAGAACCCAGAGATTACTATGTAATGAGTCTGAGCCAATATGTCAAAGAATGAGAGATCATGTGAAAGATAACTAAGATACCCTGACAAACAGCTGTCTGTGTGGCCAAGATAGATCAGCCAGCCAGCAGCCAATCCATCAGTGGACCACAGGTACATAAGCTGAGATACATCAAGCTGGCCCAGACCTTCCAACAGACCTATAGAATCATGAGTTATATAAATTGGGTGCTGTATTAAAATACTAAATTTTGGCATAGTTTGTTACATAGCAAAAGCTAATTACCAAATACGGTTACCAAATTACTTTATTTCCCAAAAGGAGAAAGGGGGAATAAAAGCTGAACTCTCTAGTTAGAAGCAAGGAATTATCAAAATGAAGCCCATGAATGTTGGAAGTCTTTTGTGATGAAGACCTTCTCTGAAAATATAAATTTGTCTAACCTGTCTAATTTAAACCAGCCAAATCTTTCTGTAAGTCAGAAATATTAATCAAATACAGGAGGTATTAGATTTTCTTTTTTTAAAATTATTTGACCTATTAAGGTCAGTGGAAACAGTTAATAGTGAAAAGTTTGTATGTGATCATTAATGCAATTTAAAATGGTAAAGTGAATTTAAGTGAATGTCATATAATTCCTAAACACAGTGGCTTTTATAGAACACAGTATCTTTAATACCAATTATTACATGACAAAATTTTAACATATCATAATTAGATTTCAGAAGGCTTTATAAAAGTAGTATAGAGTTCTTATCAGTTTAGGGTCCTCTTCTAATGTTAAATTAAATTAAAAGTTCCACTTACATGCACCATAGTACTATAAACGTGACACAATGAAACTAAATTTCTCCCCGTAAGCCCACTTCTTTTCCTATGCATTATTACTTCAGTAAGTCCACCATCTAACTAATGCACATGCTATAAACATGGGGATCACTGTCTATGCCTTTTGCTCCTTTATCTTCATGTTCAACCTTTTTTGCCCAGAATCTTCCTAACCACCAATACCTCAATCGTTCAGAACCCTCCCCCCTTCTTTCTCCTTTTGATTACTCATCTTAATTGGTTACTGTTTGATTTCTCCTAACTAGTTACCCCTTCCAATGCATTCTCCACATTCTCCATATGGTGGTGCCCTCTTCCATACATTCCTCACCTACCATCCTATCTCCTGTTCTCCCTTTCATCTTTAGCCACACCCTCAGGTCATTTCTTCTGTTCTCGGAAAAGAAGGTAAACCTGTCCTTTAGCATCTATGATACTCTGGGTTCCTGATCTTCCATCAATATTTCCATTCTCTTTCTCTGCCTTAACATTAAATTTTGGCGATCTCTGGGGTTCCTCCTTCAGATTACCATTCTCTTCACTCTAATAAACTAGATGTTTATTAAAGCACCTTACCAATATAAAACTATACAAAGAGAGATTTGATAGTTTTTTGTTAAAAGCCCATACAACATATACTTGATATAATTATATTGTGATGAGCAAGACCTCAAAGAAAAAATTTTCTAAGATCTATAAGGCAATACATTTTCCATTATAAATCCATAGATTCTTCACTTTCATACAAAGAAAAAAGCTTTAAATAGAGACATAGTATTCATAGTTCATTATAGATTTCATGCTGTTGAGGCTCTGTGAAAAGAAAATTTGAAATATTTTCTAGTGATTAAACATATGGGTTTTAAAATCAAAAGTTCTGAGGATAAAGGGGGCTTTATACTAACCAGCTGTGGCAGATTTCTTAATCTGTATACTTTCACTTACTGACTTCACTTACATGTAAAATGGAAAAAAAAATCTAACTTTTAAGCTTCTAGGAAGAATTGAAATGGAATGACATACTTAATGTTTATCACAATTTCTAGCACCTAATAAGCATTCAGTAAATGGCTGTTGAAGCAATAATTTGTTCTGTCTTCTCTTTATTTTCCTACACCCAGAGGTGTCCTCTACTTGACTCAAAAAAAAAAAAAAAATGGCAAAAACTTAGGAAATACTCAATGGCATCTAGATCTCTAAGAAGGCTTTGATATTCTTTGGACATACAATAATGTAAACTTTGAAATACAACTTTTAGAACCCTTTTGTGCAGCTACCACTGTTCATCATGAAAGCATGTCAGGAGGAAAAGAAATGTGAATTAAGATTAGTAGGATTCCTCCTCGGAAGTAGAGACACATAGAGCAGAATTTTTTTTTTTTTTAAGTTAGTGCCTTATATAATGGGGAGGAGCTGGAAATGGAGAAAATATCTATACCATTTTTCAATCCCTAAAACAGGCTCAATTCCAAAAGGGATAAACGTTCCTGGAGTGACCATGTTAGTAGTACAGAAACAGATGGAAAGGAAGGGGGAAGCTTCTCCTGAAGAGAGATTATTACACACATCTGTGTGATGGTCACTCATGTATTTTTTTTTTTTTAATACACACTGCAGAGTCTCTAAGCCCTCTGCTTGTCTTTTTTGCCTTCCTTTAGTTCATCTATGTTTTTAAAAGAGTCAGTACAAATAAATTGCTTGAAAAGAATGATCTTTAGTGATGGAGGTAGCCCCCTCAGGTATTCTGAATATGAGATTTATGGGCACTCAGGTCCCTTTTTCATTACCCTTCCAAGGTCCCTCCATTTCAATTCCAGTTGTTCACATCCTGTTTCAAGAGACATCCTATGGAGCTGATCACATGCAGGAGAGTCTGTCTCAAAGTCTTTTATTTATTAGGAAAATTCTCTTTCAGAGTCCTGGAATCAGAGAGAAGACCCCAGGGCCCCATGACCACGATAAATGTGCTAATCTTCCTGGCACTCAACCTTCCTCATTCCTGGCCTTCCTCATTCCTTTCACCAATTCATCATTCCTTCCATTTTACAAATCAGAAAGAAATGTCAAAGCCTGATGTTTCAAAGGAATGGTGGTCACATTTCTTATTAATGCAATTTCATATGAATTTTGGAATTCCATTTTTTTCAGTGTGGTAAATCTTACTTTATGTGTCTGATCTTGCTATTCACAAGTATTGGCTTTCCTTTTGTGTTGTAATCTTGAAAATAATTGTATACTATTTTTAGCTAGCCAATAAGAAGAGTGATTAAAGCAAAGTCAAAAATTGACAGCCCACAGGTCAGATCCAGCCTATAAATATATTCTGCTTGACCCTCAGAATATTTTAAAACCCTTTGAGTTGATTGCCAGCATTTTGAGGTCAGAATTTTGTGTTAAATCTGTATTTCCTGGTTCTTGAGAAATACTGGGAATTATCCCAATACTGGATTAAGCTTTGTGCTTGAGAACAATTGGCTGAAACCCTTTTAGCATGGACTTGTGTTTCAAGGTCCAACACAGCGTCCACCACCCCTGATGTCTTTCTCCCATTCTACTTCATTCATTTACATTACCTTCCTGACCATTTTCAATACTTGAATTTGTGACTTCCCTGCCTATGTTAACACACACACACACACACACACACACACACACACACACAGAGTACATCTCATATCTAAGGTATGAAATATATCTCAAACTTTTCATATCTTATGCTTTTTCTCAACAAATATTACCTGCTCTAGATCAAAATCAGTACTATGTAAACAGTGCTTCCAAATTTTTAGTTTTACTAGAATACTTCTCTAAAAGCTCCAGCTTCAGGCCAAACTGGGGTTTAGACATATCTAGATGTCTAGGAACCTTAAGGTTCCTTAAGAAATAGTCAGGGAAGAAACTTGCCAGGACTCTTATTACATGGGAATCTAAGAAGAGACATCTGGGGGAAAAAAAACTCTTTCTAAGGGCAACCTGGGCCCAAAAATAGGAATTGAAGGTACAGTGAGGAAGTGATCCTAAGAGCATAGCTAAATCAAAGTGATATTGGCCCAAGCCCCACTCACTTTTGTCTGAGTCCTAAGGAGAGAGAGGAACAGAAGTAGAAACCACAAGACCTAGTTGTTTAAAACTTCTGTAGGACAACAGGACACATGTAACACAGCTCTGTTGACCCTCTGCCAGAGAGCAGCCCCAGAAAATCATTAGCTTGTGTCAGTCAACTGAAATATTCTCAAGGGTAAAATAAATAGTTTAACGTAAAGTACGAAAATATAAATCAGATGAATATTTGGATGATCCTGAGAGTGAATAAGGACCTTTCTAAACACCAAACAATGAGAAAATAGAGGAATGACCTAATTGACTATGTGGACTTTTGAAACTTCTGCATGCCAAAACATTTCAAATTAAATGGAAATCTATTTGCAATATAGATGATGAAGTGAAATTATCTTTAAAATAAAAGGTGCTCTTATAAACTTGTACAAACCAATAAGAAAATTAATAGAAAATTGGACAAAGCACAAATAATTCAGAAAAGATAGCCAAATGTCTGGAAATACATGAACAAATATTTTGTCATTCATTACTTGAATATATATAAAAACTAAATATGACATATCTTTTCTCACTATCATATTAGCAAAGATAAAGAAATGGCAATGCCCTCATAAACCACTGTATATAAACACTGCCACAACCTTTCTGAAAGGTATTTTGACAAGTATCAAAAAGTGTTAATTTTCATATCCTCAATTCAGCAACTCCTCTTCTAAAAATGTATACTTAAGAAAAAAACTAAAGATTTGAGCAAAGATGTATATACAAAAATGTTATTGGAATGTTGTTACTTTTAATAGTAGAGAACTGAAATAAAAAGAAATGCCTTGTAATAAAAAGATTAAGGAAGTAATTCTATATCCGTATAGTGGAATACTATTCCAGGTCTTAAAAAAAAACTTGTTGTATAAGGAAATTTATGGACCGAGGGGAAGTGCACAATATGCTAATTAGTGTAAAATATATGCTAGCATATATCGTACGCAGAACTTTATTTTTTTTTAAAGAAAGAGAGAATCTCCCTGAGGAATATCCACCAAAATGCTAAGAGTTCCCATGTGGGTTTGGGATGTTTTATATTTTTTGTCTTCAGTTATTTCTAAGTCAGTTCCAAATTTTATGGGATACATTTGTGATTAGGGTGAAAATCAAATTTTATTTTAAATGTTGATCAAATAAGGTAATGATTGAGGAAGTGAAGAGCCTAGTTCCAGATGTGCATCAAAAGTGCCAATTAAAAATTGGGGGGTAGGGCCAGGCAGGAGACTACAGCAGCAGTGTGGTCCACAGCACGAGTGGTAAGCTTTGAGCCATCCAACAGACGTAATGGAAATCTCCGGCAAACATGAAAATTCTCAGCAGAAAGGATGACAGAACAATGGCAAGAGAGGCGGACCAACAGAAGTAGCAGGGATCAGGCAGGTGCCCTTCAGTAGCATAGTAAATTTAATCATGAACAAATTAGATTAATGCCCTGGATACTTCCAGAAAAGTTTAGGGCAGATTCTACAAAGAACTGGGATCTTTAACAGGTAGATCCCAAAGCTTTCAAATTATAGGTAATTTCTATAAAAGTGACCTCACGTTTTAGACCAGACTGTGGTGGTCTGAGGAAACATGAGTAGATCCATTTTTCATGGTTCTAACAGTAATACCTATATTCATATATATTGCTCTTTCATCTGTACTTGGCTGAGCCATAAAATATGTTTTGCTAGTTTACTCCTGCTGTTGCTGGATAAAATACAAAGTTTAACTATTAACTGGACATGTATTTCCTATAAACTAAGACCATTTTATGAGGCCAAATGACTGATTAACAGAATCAAAATCATTGTTCTGCTCCAGGCTATAATACTGTATACATATAGGCAAGTGACTATAATTTTTTTATCCTCTAAAACAGGATAAAATAGATCTGTCTAAAGTTGTTAGAGCTTCTTGTATATGTAGTGCTAATAAAAGGTAAGATTGAGGGTACACTTAAATATTACCCTCAAATGCAATGATTAGTAATTCAGTAGTCCCCACAAACATCATGGATTTAAATCAGATAATGCATGATTATTTCAACATATAAATATACTTTTTTCAGTCTCAGGCTATATCTGTGGAAAGAAAGTAAATCATTTACATCTTGCAATTTCACTTATAAAGCCCTGTTAATTTGTTGTTGTACTTCCAATTAGCTGATTAAAAAAAAAAAAAGTGTCAATCCCATGCTTTACTTTTCTTTTTCCAGCAAAGGAAAGGAAAGAGAAACAAGCTAGATAAAGCAAATACAGCAAGTCTTAATCATTGCTAAAACTGGGTTATCAGTATAGGAGAGCTCATTGCTCTTTTCTACCTTTGTATATATGTTTGAAGCTTTTCACAATAAAAATAGTTTACGTAATGTTTTAAATGCTGATTCCAATATCATGTATTTTTAACATCTTAAAATAGATCCATCATACATCAACATATCACCATTTTATATCGTGAGAAAAAACTTTTCTTTAAATTCCTCTCTTTTCACATTGGCCAAGGGCCTTATCACGCTCCATCTCTAACTCGGAGTTTTCCTAGATGCAATGGAGGCTACTGTTAATGTAGGCTCCGATCATTTTTAATAAACAAGTATATGATGAAAACCTCCTGTAAACTCCACAATATTCTGTTCCAAAAGGGCCAAACCTGCATGCACCTCCATAGTCTCAGAAATGAAATCCCTAACCTCAGTAATAACAAAATTATTGCTCACCAGTGAGATGCATTTAAGAAGTTTGCCTGACATATGCTCCGGGTTTTCACATCCCCCAAACATGGTCTAGCCACAGCCACTGAAGCATTATTTGCACAGAAGACAAAAGGCTGAACGATTAGACCCTCCAGTGTTCCCTAAATTATTATATCCTCTTGTCCTGGGCAGCTATTACACTGCATCTCAGTAGTTACCCTAACTAGATCCAAATACCTCTTCTCTTTTGGTACCCCTGTGCTATGGTCCCACCACCCTTTGAGGTCTCAGCAGTGTTATTCCCTGTTTGCCCAGAACAATGCCAGTTTATGCCTGGTTGTTCCCATATAATTATTAACATACCTCATTTCACTCAGCCCAAACCATTCCCTGCATTCAAAGTAATTAACTGTTCATTCTTTCTTTCCCATACATACTGAGGGTTTTTTCCCTCTATACCTTTGAACACTTTTTAAAAATCTCAGTAGAATGTACCCCATGCCTGGAACTGCCATCTTTAGCAAATAACAATGCAAATATAACTGGGAAAGCTGTATCACAGGTAAATAATGGACAATTTTTTTAATGTATGTTCCAAATAATCCATGAGACAAACTTTAAAAATTATCTGTTGTTTATCTGAAATTCAAATATAACTAAACATCTTATATTTTATCTGGTAACCCAATCACACACAAATCTACATTTTCAAGGCGTAACTCAAATGCTTTTCCACTTTAAATCCTTGATTAAAGCCTTCTTCTTTCTTTCAGTGCTTCCTCCCAGAGGCTCAGAATATCACATCTTCTCCCTAGAATCAAGTCTACTCAAGTAACATATCTCTTCTATACCTTTTTGTGTGACTTGAGGACAAGAGCTGAACTTTACTTATTTTTTTCTCCTTTGTAGTATTAATCACATAGTGATGTATACTAGCAATCAATAAGTATTTTGAATGTCTAGGAATAAGCATTATAGTGATTTTAGTTGGACTTAACAAATTAGTCAATTGTTTCCATTTCCCTGGGATTATTTTGAAAATTCCCTTTAATGGCTTAACAGCTGCTCACAAGGACAGTTAAATAATAAACACATTTGTCCATTTTAGAATGAAAAATATAGCTACTAGATTCATTGATTGTAACAACAAATGTACCACCTGATGTGGGGTGTTGATAACAGGGGAGGCTATGGGTTGTGGGGAAGGAGGTATATGGGAACCTGTATTTTCCACTCATTTTTGCTGTGAACCTGAAACTGCTTTGAAAAGTCTATTTCAAAAATTTTATGAAACAGGTCAATTTGAACTGAGCTTAAAAATATACAGCTACTGTTGAAAATTTCCTAAAATAATGAATATGAGCCAGGTGATGGATATAAATTCCTTTTTAAAAAATTTTTATTGGAGTATAGTTGGTTTACAATGTTGGGTTAGTTTCAGGTGTACAGCAAAGTGAATCTGTTATCCATATACATATATCCACTCTTTTTTGGATTCTTTTCCCGTATAGGTCATTAGAGAGTATTGAGTAGAGTTCCCTGTGCTATACAGTAGGTCCTTATTAGTTATCTATTTTATATATAGTAGTGTGTGTATGTCAATTCCAATCTCCCAATTTATCCGCCCCCCTTGAAATATACATTATTAAAAGTACTGTATTTTCAAAACTAACCTGGGATTGATTTGAGTAGCTCTATCTTGAAAACTGAACAAAAACCCCTTATAATGTCAATTTTCATTTAGTTTATAGAATTTTCAAGCTAATTTAAAGCATGTTAGCCCTATCTACCTCTAGTTTTTCGGCAGATAGGTCTCTTTCAATGTGCTACATTTTAAATAAAAATTATCAGAATACCTCATCTGCTAAGAACTGGAATAAATATAATTTTAATCCCCAAGATATGAAGGTCAGTTATGAAAATAATTTTAGTACTGCTTATTTTCTTGCACAGGTGTGGTGCACACACACAGGAGAAATATAATGAAACTAATTAATTATTGCTAACTTTCCCACTTCTTCCAAAGGACAGAAATAATCACTTTGTTGGTTAAATTATTTTCATAAAATCATATCTTACTGTACAAATATTTCTCTTAACTCTTTTTCTAGTTCTTTGGGATCACTCAGTTTATTCACTCTTCATCAATAATTTATTAAAAATCTATCAGCTACAATTTAGTGTTTGGATATTATCTTACACTAAATTATGGTCTCTTCCATACAATCTAAAAAGGCAGATATTAAAGATTTTTGAAAACAGAAGATCCAGAATTAAATTTCAAGCTAAAATGTTTTCTCAGAGAACACACTGAGTATGTGTAGTGCTACATAAAATTGAAAACATAATTTCAACTCACTTTTGGTTAAACAATTTTACCTTTCATTTTAAAGCAGCCTACAAGACCTTTAGTCACAGGTTGAATCAAGACATGCTAAAAGCAAAAACTCATTTCCATCTTGACAAAAATTAAGTGGTTCTGGTCTCCCTGGGGATGTCATCATCTTCCACCGAGGCACAGCTTTTAGGGTTGTAAATGAAGTATATGGACCCCAGTCCAGTCAACCACATCAGTTGAATCAACCCTAGTAGTCAGTGGGATACTGATGTCACAGTCAGACCACACTCAGAGGCACAAAAATAATGTACTCTACGGCCAAAGAAAGAAGGAATACACGACGGTGTCTTTCAGACTACAATAGGGGAATGAAACAAGACGTTTTTCCCAAATTCTATTGTTGCTACTGAAAGCCAGAATTTAGTCCTGAGCTCCATGTGAAGGAAGAGAATTAGATTTAATAAAATTTTAAATAAATTCCCCTTCTAACAAAACTGTAAATAAATATATGTACAATTGAAAACCATGATGGTAATTTTATTTTTTTACTAATAGTGTAGCCTCCACAAATATTTCACCATGACAATTCGACAGCAGTGGTATTTTGCTAATTTCTAAATAAGTTGGAAGATAAAGTGACTCGCAGTGAATATAATTGATCTTCCCCTCACTGCCGCACAAATAGTATTTGTTATAAAAGTTTAAAAGCCACATTTATGCATTAAATTATTAAAGCAAGTATAATGCTTCCACATTGTATTGTTTTGCAAGGGTTAGCGTGGAATCTTCACCATTTATCATACATGTACTTCTGTCTTTTTTCTACTCAGAAGCACAGCATGAAAAAACTTCATTTCACATTGAAACATTACTATGTGGAACAGTGTGATGAAATGAGACACAGGAGGAGTTATACTCCGGTAAACAGTTGGTCTACGGGAATGATAGCATTTTATGCTGAGACTGATATATCAATTTTAAGTCCTAAGAGATGACTGATCTGAAAGCCAGAATGTCACCAGTGATGAAGTATACGCATGTGAAAAATTACAGGTAACATGACTAGGCCTGCTGAGACGCCTCTCACCCAGGCCTGTTTTACAAACCAGCACAGAATGCCAGGATCCTCCTCCAGTGATGGCTCCCAATTAATTATTCCATATCGCTGGTTGACGAAAAGCGTTTGTGTTGTCATGGACATCTAAAATGTGTCACTAAATAATCTAAGTTCAATCATGTTGTAAATGTGACCAGAAAGATATTTCACAGATTGCATTTTGATACGCAGACATTTTCTATCAAGAAAAGATAGAGATGGAGGTTTTAGGAGAAAAACTGTTTCACTCGACAATCTAAGAATTCACAACACTGTTTTTCTTGGCTCAAATAAAAGAGGCAGCACTTAGTTTTGTTTGATCTCACATTCTCAAAGTGAAAACTATTTCTCACTGTATATATAAACTGTGGAAAGATTTTGAAACTATTTTCTTTATTAAAAAAAGAGGCTCCAGAGCTACCACTGGAAGCTATAGTCACCTGGATATAAACTAGCACTTAGCACACCATCGAAGTAAAAGATACATGCTGGAAATATGGACTTTATTTATTAAATCTTATACATTTTACCTCACATAAAAATATTGGGAATTGAACATCTGTATGATTATAAAATAATGGCTTCAGGATAGCCATGGGCAAGTTCTCTGTGCCTCAGTTTTCTCATCTATAAAATGGGAATAATAATATTCTCAGAGGATTGTGAGTATTAAATAGCACATGGCAAATGCCATGTAAAGATTTTCTGCTATTCATTATTATTCAGTATTTCACATTGTCATTGCAGGAATACAAGGAAATATATTTTCTCCATACCAATATTTCTACAGGTGGTAACATGTTAACATTGAAAAAAATTTCTATGGGATGGTGTACGACAATGGATTATGGCAGGTGCCATGGCCCAAAGATGAAAAACAGATATGACAAAATGTTCTTTACTGAGCCTTGCCCCCCACCAATCAGTATCTAGAGGCATAATGTATCTAGGAACAAGAACAGGATTTAGAACCAGAATTTCTGTGTTTGACTTGCATTTTCAGAATTTTTACTCATAATGGGCAAGTCATAAAAGTTCTTTGAGCTTCAGTTTCCTTATCTAAAATGGGAATAATACTACCCTCTTCACAAATATGTTGCAAATTTTAAATATGATGACAATTCTGAAAACACCGAGGAGGTATAAAAATAGATTCTCTGTACTATCATTTGCCAGTATAATCTATAATTATTATAATAAAATCTTTCTTTTGCCTTAGCTTCATAAAATGTGACTGCTTCATATGAGATACGCTACTACCAGTAATATTATGAAGACAATGGAGGGAAAAATAAATTCAAAAGTAACCATATACTTTTGTGACACCTAATTAAAATATATGACTACAAGGCTTATAGGACAAAAAAAGTAAGCTATTCATTTTTTTAAACTGGCTCTTCAATAATTTGGCTTGACTGTTAAAGGGATTCAAAATGTTAGGGTCCTTGCCAAAATCTTTGCAGTCAAAAATTGCGTCTTTTAAAATTTTCTCACAGCTTTCACCATTGGCCTCTATCTTCAATGTCTAATCCATAGTGGCACTTATATATTTTTTCATATATAGTAGCCTCCAATTTTCATATTGTCAAACTATTCTTTTCTTTGATAGTTTCATCCATCATTTTATGCTTAGATACTCCATCCTCACCCAGGAATCAATTGTTCACCTATACATTCTTCCTCTCATAATATGTTTTCATATTTTACCTAGCATCTCTCTGGAATTTATTTTGGAATATGGTAGAGGGGAAAATCTCATTTTATCTTATTATCCAACTGTCCCTATGATATTTGTTGAATAGGCAGAAAGAAATACACTCATAAAATTAAATAGTTGAAAGAAGAGTTGACAGAATCCTATTTTGGTTGAGGAGAGATGGGGAAAGGAGAAAGGTAATTTGGGAAGTGGAAGTTTGCACTTGACATAAACTTGAGTGTAGTAGCAAGAGCAGAAGGAAAGGGCAGGACTCACAGGAAGCTGGGAATGAACCATGGTCAGAAATAGAGACTTTTCATATTATGAAATTTCACTTGGGCCAGCCCAAGGAGGTGGCCAGGAATAAGTCTTGCTAGTGCTCTGACTCTCAAAAAAGTTAGGAAAAAAACAACTGAGCAAAGCTCTTGCCATTGGAATTGTTTCATAGATGAGGAGGGAAGTATGTCACATTAGTCAGCCCACACCTCACAATAATCTTGGCTTGACAGTAAATACGTCCGTTAAGTAATACTACGTAATCCAAGCACATTTTAACACATGAGCTATGTAAAAAAAATAAAATAAAATAACACATGGACTTCTCTGGTGGCGCAGTGGTTAAGAATCCACCTGCCAATGCAGGGGACACGGGTTCAATCCCTGCTCCAGGAAGATCCCACATGCCTCGGAGCAACTAAGCCTGTGCGCCAAAACTACTGAGCTCGTGCACCCTAGAGCCCGCACACTGCAACTACTGAGCCCATGCACCGCAACTACTGAAGCCCATGTGCTCTAGGGCCTGCATGCTGCAACTACTGAGCCCGTGTGCCACAACTACTGAAGCCTGCTCACCTAGAGCCTGTGCTCCGCAACAAGAGAAGCCATCGCAATGAGAAGCCCGCGCACCGCAACAAAGACCCAACGTAGCCAAAAAATAAATACAAATATTTTTAAAAATACAGATAAATGTAATTATTCATTTATCTATCTGTACTTGCCCTCATTCCAAAAATGTATTATTTTTTCTTTTCCTACCTACAAGAGATCAAAAAAGTGAAATGAATTTGAAGGATGGAAACATAAATCACCTATAATCTCATCTCCTGAAATTCATGAATTTAATTATTATTAGCGTTGGGCAAGTATTCTTCCAGCCTTGTATAAACAAAATTATTTTCACAAATACAGTATACTAACAAATTCACAAAAATAATACAGAGATGTATAAAATTCAGTCAGAGGAAAAAGTTAGAAAAAGACCAGGACAGGACCAAGAATTTAGAATGCAGCTAAAACAAAAATATAGAGGCCACTTACTATAGGCCACAAATTTTACTCAAAGCTTTCTGCTGATCTAACTGAAAAGGGAAATGTAATTTTCATATAGTTCAAAGCGCCATTCGATTAAAAATAATGAAGTTTTCAGAAAAAAAGGAATGACATATCTCCCCAGTGTTCTTAAAGAATGAAATGTCTTATAATAAAAAATGTTCTCATTTTCCTAGGAACCCATAGAATATATCTACAACATGATGGAACTTTTCAGTATTTGCAAACTCAAATGCCTATACAGAGGCCAGGCAGGAATCATAAATGATTAATTCTGCACCTGGCTTAAAACAATAGAGTAGGGATTGTGGAAGCCTTAACTATATATACATACACATTTAAGTATATATGCAAGTATGTATGTATATCTCTTTAATGTTTGATCAATTTCCTGGCCACACAAATCACAGTTGCTCTTGCAGAGCCTTCAGTGTATACAATCTCTATTATTTGGTTGTTGATTTTTTCCTCCAAGGTCTTTGCCTATGATTCTTATCATCAACAAACTTCATTCCTTAATGTTGTTGCATGTGGAGCACTGTGTTGATTACCAAACAATGGGACTTAAAAAAAAGATGTCATATGTCCTCTAGATATGTTATCACTTCCTTCTTAACAAAAGTAACAAGTGTCAAGATACTTGAGAAATTTTGAAAAGTGAAAAAAAAATGTAGGGATTTCATGATAGAAAAAAAATGACAAGTGTTATTTCCACTTTGAAATCAGATTTTAGTTGTTAGGATGGATTTGAATGTTTGCTTTTAAATGGTAGGACAACCGATCATATAATTCAACTGTTCTCATTTAAATGGCAAAAGTGGCAAAAGTGACATGAAAAGAGGTAAAATAAGTTGTTGAAGCTCTATCTAGTTAGAAATATTAGCTGGAACATAGAACTATACTTCATCGATATTCAGTTAACATTTTTCTAGAGCATATATGACATTTATTTATGGTGAATTAAAAATAAATATTGTACCAAATGAAGGTTGGTCTCTAAGTTTTCCAACAGTTGGATTGATACTATATTGATTTTTCTTAAAATATGTTTTAAGCCTGTGTTATATGCATTAAAGGTACACTACCTGAAAGAGCAAAAATTATACCCCAAACCTCTCCTGTTATGTGGGGTTTTTTTTAATTTACAGTAAAAAATGATTGTGTGCAGTTATATGAATTTTACCACATGTTTAGATTTGTGTAACCACTACCACCATCAGGATACAGAATTTCCCATCAACCCCCAAAACTCCCTTGTGCTACCTCTTTGCTGTCACACTCTGGCCTCAGCCTCAACACATGACAACCACTCATTTGTTCTCTGTCACTAT
This sequence comes from Balaenoptera acutorostrata, assembly GCF_949987535.1. NCBI lineage: Eukaryota > Metazoa > Chordata > Mammalia > Artiodactyla > Balaenopteridae > Balaenoptera > Balaenoptera acutorostrata. Next base: position 32,792,111 of record NC_080067.1, read on the forward strand.
AATTTTTTTCTTTTTGAGAATGTCATATAAATGGAATCATACAGGATGTAACCTTTTTGACTAGATTCTTTACTCAACAAAATGTGTGACTCATCCAAGTTATTGCGAATATCCATTGTTCATTCATTTTTGTAGCTAAGTAATATTCCATTGTATGGATGTATAATGGCTTATCCATCACCCATTGAAGGATATTTGTTTCCAGCTTTTGTGACTATGAATGTTGTTGCTATAAATGTTCATGCACAGGTTATATTCAAACATAAGTTTCTATTTCTCTAGGGTAAACATCTAGGGATGGAACTGCTAGGTCATAGGGTAAATATGAGTTTAACAGTATAAAAAAACTACTGAACTACTTTCCAGAGGGGCTGCACCATTTTGCATTCTCACCAGCAATGTATAATAGTTCGCATAGCTCTGCATCCTTGTCAGTCCCCAAAGTTGTTTTAAAAAATTTTAACCATTATAACATGCATATAGTGGTATCTTATCATGGTTTTAATTTGTACTGTTCTAATGACATTGAACATTTTTCATGTGCTTATTAACTTGCCATGTCTCTTCTTTGGTGAAATGTTTGTTTAAATAATTTGCCATTTTGCAGGGGGTTAATTTCTTACTGATGAATTTTGAAAGACCTTTATGTATTCTGGATATAAGTCCTTTGTCAGATATGCGATTTGAAAATACTTTCTCCCAGTCTGTAGCTTGTCTTTAAATTCTCTTGGTAGCATCTTTTGTGGAATAAGTTTTTCATTTTGGTGAAGTTCAAGTTATCAGTTTTTTTTCTTTTATAAATCATGCTTTTGGTGTAATTTCCAAGCATTCTTTACCTAACCCCTTTTCATGAAGATTTTCTATGGTTTCCTCAAGAAGTTTTATTGTTTCACATTTTACGTTTAGATCTATGATCCATTTTGAATTAATTTTTAATACATAAGGTATGAGGTTTAGGTCAAAGTTCATTTCAACTTTGTTAGACACCATATGTTGAAAATACTTGATTTGCCTATTTTCCTTTGTCAAATATCCATTGGCCATGTTTGGTTGGGCCCATTTCTGGACTCTTCTGTTCTATGGATCTATACGTCTATTCCTTTGCCAACATGATACTGTCTTAATTACTGTAGTTTTACAAAATTACTGTAGCTTTACAATAAGTCTTAAAAGTTGGACAATGTGATTTGTACAATTTTATTTTTGTTTTTCAAAATTGTTTTGGATAATCTAGTTCTTTTCCTTTTCCAAATAAATTTTTAGAATCAGCTTGTTTATAACTACAAAAAATCTTGACAAGATTTTGTTTGCATTTGATCTATAGATCAATCTGAGAAGTAACATCATTACTAAGTGAGTTATCCAAGTCCTGAACACAGTACGTATTCATTTACTTAAATCTTTTTTTCCCCCCACCAGCTTCTTGTAATTTTCAGCATATAGGCCCAGTACATGTTTTTTATTACATTTATTTCTAAGTATTTCATTTATAGGGAGAGGGACTATTGTAAATGATACCTCTTTTGTTTCCAGTGGTCCGTTAGAAATCTATAAGAGTATGATTGATTTTTAACCAGAAACCTAGATAAATGCACTTAGTTCCAGGAGTGTTTTCCTATGGATCACTTGGAATTTTCTACTTAGGCAATCAAAGTGTCTGCAAGTAGGAACAGTTTTCTTTTTTTCTTTCCAATTTACATTCTTTTTCTTGCTTTCTCCTACCTTATTTGCACTGTTAAGACTTTTAGTACAATGTTGAATAGGATAAGGGAAAGTGGACATCTTTGATGTCTTTCTAATCTAGAGGAGGATTGAATATTGAACTGGCCTTGCATTCTTGGAATAAACCCTACTTAGATATATGATTTATATATACATATATATGATATTATATATACATTTTTGGCTGGATTAAGGATGTTTGTCTATGTTCATAAGTGATATTGTCTGTAATTTTCCTCTCTGTTGTCCGATTTTGCTATCAGGGTGATACTGGCTATATAAAATGAGTTGTAAAGTGTTTCTTAACTCTTCTGTTTTCTGGGAAAGATTGTGTAGAATTGTTATTTCTCCTTTAAATGTTTGGTAGAATTTGCTAGTGAAACCATCTAAACCTGAAAATTTCCTTATTGGAAGGTTTTTAACTATAAATACAATTTCTTTCATTATTATAGGTCTATGAAATTATGTATTTCATCTTGGGTGAGTTTTGGTAGTTTGTGATTTTCAAGAAATTCCATTTCATCTACCTCATCAGATTTATGTGTGTGGAGTTATCCATAATATTCCTTTAGTGTCCTTTCAATGTCTCTTGGATCTGTAGAAATACCTCTCTTTTCGTTTTGATATTGGTGATTTATATCTATATATCAGTAATATAAAGTATTGAATTTCCAAGTATTTGGACATTTTCCTGTTATCTTTCTGTTACTGGTTTCTAGTACAAGTCTGTATGTTCAGAGGACATACTTTGATTCAATTTTTTAAATTTTGTTAACGTTTGTTTTATAACTTGGGATATGGTCTGTATTAGTGAGTGCCCATGTACACTTCAAAAGAATTCATATTCTCTAAAATAGTCAAACTCATGGAAGCAGAAAGTAGAATGGTGATTACCAGGGGCTGGTTTACTCTATATAAAGCAGGGGAAGGGGAAATGGAGAGAGGTCGTCCAAAAGGCACAGAGTTTCAGTTACGTAAGACTAACAAGTCCTGGAGGTCTAACGTACCAGGATTAGACCAGTTTTTAAACATGGTGACTATAGTTATCAATACTGTTTTGTAATATTGGAAGTTTGCTAACAGGGTAGATCTTAAGTGCTCTCACCACCACCCTCACTCACACACACACACACAAAACAGTAACTATGTGAGGTGATATATGTTAGCTGGAATGTGGTGAACATTTTACAATGTATATCAAAACATCAAGTTGTACACCTTAAATATATATAACTTTTGTTTGTCTATTATACCTCAAAGCTGGGGAGAAAAGAAAAGTTACACTTTGTTTAAAAAAAAAAATGCCTATTCCACTAAGGTTAGGTGGACTGTTCTATAAATATCAACTAGATACAGTTTGCAGTTGGTTAGAAGTGGTGTTCATTTCTCCATACTTGATTTTCTGTCTGAGAGAAGAGTATTGAAATCTCAGACTATAGTTGTAGATTTGTCTATTTCTCCTCCACTCCTGTGAATTTTTGCTTCATGTACTTAGAAGCTCTATTAGGTAAATTCACATTTAATATTGTTAAATCTTCTTGTTGAACTGACATTTTTATGATTATGTAATATCCCTGTTTATTGCTGCTAATTTTCTTTGCTCTAAAGTCTACTTTACCTGATATTAATAAACTACCCCAGCTTTCCTTTAAAAAGTGTTTGCATGTTATACTTTTTTTCCATTGTTTACTTTTAACCCATCTAGATCATTACTTTTGTTTGCAGACCCAGAATTTCATAGTATTTAAAATATGAAATATTTTAATATGATATTCCTGTATATCAATTAAAAATTACTCAGCATGTGAAGAACCAGGAAAATTTCCTCTCAAAGGAAAAAGACAGTCAACAGATGCCTACTCTGAGATGCCACCAACACAAAGCCAATTGAATTCAATGGCTAAGGCAGAGATTTTAAACAAGTGAGTTTTGAATACTTCATAAATGGATTAGGTTAACTATAAGAAGGAGATCAACAATGAGCCTTTTAAAGTTTTAGAAAGGTTAATGAGAATGGCCCCTTTAAGTTAAGTTTAGGAATAATCTGGTTTAGAAAAAGAGGAATGAACCAGACGGATTTTCAGAGAACTAAACTCTTCTATGTTTGGTACCAGAATTATATGATGAACAACAATGAGACAAAAATTTTACTACTGTTCAATATAGTATACTATTTTTCCTATGTATGTTAGAATAGAGATACATGGAATATATAACACAATATTATTTTTCTAGATCCCTCAAGTTTTACATATTGGAAGTTCCAGATACGTTTGAGAATTTTATGAAAATCTTGTACTCCTTTGCAGAAAAAATAGGAATAATATGTGATAATAAAAAAGGAAAGTGATAATTTTGTATATAATAATGTAGAAAAAAAATCAAAATTTATAGATCCACACCTGGAGTTCATAGGCCCTGTATTAAAAATTCCTGATTTGCTTGATCACTGCCATTCAGGTTTGGTTTTTTTTTCCTAATTTTTTTGAAATTTCCATTTTAGTTAAATAAGGAATTATACATGTATTCACATCCATAATACATCTCTGTTAAATAAACTTGAGTTACATGGCAAATGTGTTTTACCAGAAAAGTATATTCATAAAAAAATTGACATCTTAATATAATTATCTTTTATTACCTAAGTTTAATATTCATTTTAGTAGGGAAATTTTAGAATATCTATTGAATGTTTGCATTATTTCCACAAAGACTTGAAACATTTCAAAAAGTGGAGAGTTACACCAACCATGTAATAACCTTCTTTTCACTGAAAATAAAAACTAAAATTAGACATAAATTATGAATGAATGTCAATGACAATAATACACTTCAATATATTGAATTTAAAGAGCCATTGCAGTATTCAAAGTAATTTTATGGCCAAAATGCTTATATTATGATGAAGAAAATAAAGAAGCTATGGTGAAAAAATGTAAAATAAACTATTGATAAGAGTAAAGGAAAAAAAAATCAATGAAAATGAAAACTGACCAAAAAACAGTAAATTGATCATTAAAACTAAGTATGTTCAACACCAACAAAATAAATTTTGCAATATGAACAAAAAAAAGGACATGAATAAATGAATAAGTTCAAGGAAAATGAGCACAACAGAGCTGAATTTAAAATCTAGAATAGAATACAGTGAAAGGCTTTATTCCTGTAAATTTACAAATCTAAGTAGATTTAAAGTGTAATGATCTGATTCTGAAGAGAAAAAGCAATAAGAGTAGGAATCAACCCACTCCCTCAGGACCCAGCAGGCAAAGTCAGAAAGGCACCTCGGGGAACAGAAGTGCCTGCAAAGATGACCTGATTGGGCGAGGGGGAAGGGAAAATGGGGGGAAGGATAAGTTAGGGATGTCAGAGAGCAAGATGAGGGCTAGGATTTTTGTCAGGGGGTCAAGTGGAAAACTATAGAGGGAGGGATAAATGTATAGGGATTTTTTAGGAAGTATGTCTATTTGAAGAACTGTGTACAGCATTCACCTTGCCCCTTTAATAATAAAGAGCTCTACTATTCTTTGGTAATCTGGAATCATATCATTATTTTTATGACTATAATAGCATGTATAGATGAGATCATAGGATTTAGGGGCTCTAGGTTTAGATAGAAATGTAGGTAAATGGCTAGATAAAGAATTGAAAACATATTCACCAAACCTAATGGCAATTAACTCTGGAAAACAGAATTAAAGTCAGGTGGGGGTGACAGGTGACAGAGAGGGAAATTTTTCTATTTTACTCTAAACACTATCCTAGTAGTTTTACAATGACAGTGTACACACACACATACCTATATTACTTATGTACATTTTTTTATGTACATTTTTCAAATAAAATTTTAGCACTTTAAAAAAAAATTGTTTTGCTCCCTACTTGGGGTTTATACAGTTAACTCTTCTATATATCATTACAAATTTTGTTCAGTGTCCATGAGTCGTTCATTTACTCATTCATACATTCCAGTATATAGTCGCATTTCACAAGAAGATTATAATTTCATCGAGGAAAGAAGAAATAAGGGTGTCTTGATTTTGGTGTTTTTTTTTTTTTTTAAATAATCTAGTAACAAATGAATGGCATAATGGTAAATATTCATGGGGATTTAGAGAAAACCAATTTAGGTCAGGATGCTGTGGTCTGCTAACATCCCTGAGGAAGACTGAATACGAAATTATTTTGGCAGGATGAAGAGAGAAGAAAATTTACTTGGAGGGAAAGGTGATGGAGATTTTCAAAGGTAGGGAAGAGAATTAAACCAGCCCAACTGGAGTAGAAGACCCGCAAGGAGGTGAGGTTAGAGAGAGAGGCTGGAGGCATGGTGGAGAGAACCTTGAACTGATTAGAAGCCACATAGTATAGAAGTAAAGAGCTGTGTCCCAGAGACCAGAGCTTCTAACCGTTTTGTGCCACCTGTTTATGTGGGCTGGAGCAAGGATCTCAACCTCCCTGAGCCTCAGAAAAATGAGGATAATAGTAAAGTTATCATAAAGATTAAAAGTACTTGAAGTACTTTGTAAAGTGATTTTCAGTGACGTGACAAATGTTACCTGTATTTCATTACTATTTTTGCCTGCATGGTATTTAGCTATTATCCAATAGCATTTTCCAAGTGGTATTCTATAGAATGCTAATTTTTAGATATTAAATGGGTTTTGCTCAAAGAAGAAAGTTCCTTGGGCAGAAAATCTGAGTTAAGTGTTATTACTAGAAACTCTAAAATGCTAATAGGCACTGATATTCTCTTTGAGGCAGCATATCTAAAACTGTTGTTTTGGGGTTTTTCCTATAGAAATTCTGTTCCTCAGAGCAACTTTTGGAATTAGTATTCCACATTGGGAACACTAAAGGCAATGAGACAGTACTGTTAAATCTTTGTTCAGCAAAGTTGCATGAGGTAGAAATAGTGTTTAGTTAAATCTTGGTATCTTACCCAGGTTTAAAAAAAAAAAAGAAGGAAAGAGGTAAGTGAGAAGGATTTTGTAATAAGCTTGGCATTAAATATCAAGCACCTGGACCAAGATTATCTACTAGGTATTGTGAAGAAAGGGATAACTGCAAAGCAACAAAGAGAAATGTCAGCAGAACTTGGCGAATGGCTGGGACAAGCATGAGGTGGGAAGGGGGTTAGGTAGAGGCAGAGGTAATGATATAATTCCTACTTATAATAATTAGAACAGTGAGGATTTATTGACAGAAAGGAGAAACTAAGGGAAAGGAGAGAATTTCTCAAAAATGATATAAATTTAGAACTTTGGAACTTGGAATAATGGCAAGATTTCTTGACAAAAATATGAAGAAAACCACTGAAGAAAAACACTTATATCTACCCCCCTCCCCCCCCAAAAAAAGATTAGAACTTAACACAGTGACTGCCATACAGTAGGTTCTCAATAAAAAACTGTATTCAGAAACTAGAAAAGAGTCAGCACAGGGGTAATTGATAAATCCTTGAAAGGGGTGACTATCCAAAGGATGGTGTAAACCAAAGGTGCCGTGAGCTTCTGCTATGGGAGAGGAATCAATGAGAGAGCTGGAGAATAACCAAGGATAGAAGAAAGAAAATATAATAGCTCAAGAATAGGAGCATTTCAAAAGAGAGAAAGTGATCAGTAGGAAAAGAGCAGAGAATTCAAGGGAAAATAAGATATTAGGAAAAGACATTGGCAGATTATATTTAACAGTCTATGATTTTGTTATTTTCATGATTGTAGAGGCCAAATTTCAAGGGGTTACAGAACACAAGTTTGTTGAGTAAAGTGGGACGCTAGGAAAATCAAACACACATACATTCAAAAGAAGGAAAAAACAGAGAAGACTAGATAGAAGTTGGCAGTGAGCTATGAGAAAAGTCATTTTTCTATACAAGACACTTTTACATATCTGAAGAGATTATGCAATTCAGAAGTAGAAACTGGAGGAACCATAGCATTTGCCAGCTAAAGTTCTAAAGGAGTTGAAATGGGAACGAATAATAAGTGAGACAGAAGGGAAAAAGAGAAAACAGATTTTTCTAAGTGATGGTTATTTTTAAAAAAAAACAAACTATGGGGGTACATGTAAAATAGAAGAGCAATAACTGCTGATTAACTAAAATATGTGAAAATTAATGGTTTTATCAATCACTATGTCCAAATAGAATCAGATTCTTTCTGTTGCTTCTGGATAGGGAAGAAAGCACATGGCAAGGCACTTAGTTTTTCAGCTTGCTAAATTATTAGAAAGCGTTATGGGAAGTGCACAAAGAAACAAACAGGAGAGGTGAATCTGGAAAGAAGAAAAAAGATAAATGAGGAAAGGAAAAAGATTAAGATTCTTTAGCATTAGGAATCTGCATATAAGAAATATGATATAGTTTTAAACCATAAAACAACAGATTACCCAATCAAAAAATGGGCAAAGATCTCAATAGATATTTCTCCAAAGAAGACATACAAATGGCCAAAAAGCACATGAAAAGATGATCAACATCACTAATTATTAGAGAAATGCAAATCAATACTACAATGAGGTATAACCTCACACCAGTCAGAATGGCCATCATCAAAAAATCTACAAACAGGGGCTTCCCTGGTGGCGCAGTGGTTAAGAATCCGCCTGCCAATGCAGGGGGCACAGGTTTGAGCCCTGGTCTGGGAAGATCCCACATGCCACAGAGCAACTAAGCGCATGCGCCACAACTACTGAAGCCTGCGCACCTAGAGCCTGTGCTCCGCAACAAGAGAAGCCACCGCAATGAGAAGCCCACGCACCACAACGAAGAGTAGCCCCCACTAGCTGCAAGTACAGAAAGTCTGCGCATGGCAACGAAGACCCAATGAAGCCAAAAATAAATACATTAAATAAATTAATTTAAAAAAGAAAGGAATAAACTACTGATACATGCTGTAGTGTGGATAAACCTCCAAAAAAAAAAATTAAAAAAATAATCTACAAACAATAAATGCTGGAGAGGGTGTGGAGAAAAGGAACCCTCCTGCACTGTTGGTGGGAATGTAAATTGGTACAGTCACTATGGAGAACAGTATGGAGGGTCCTTAAAAAACTAAAAATAGAGCTACCACATGATCCAGCAATCCCACTCCTGGGCATTATCTGGAGAAAACCATAACTCAAAAAGATACATGCACCACAATGTTCATTGCAGCACTATTTACAATAGCCAGGACATGGAAACAACCTAAACGTCCATCGACAGATGAATGGATAAAGAAGATGTGGTCCATATATACAATGGAATATTACTCAGCCATAAAAGAGAACAGATTAATGCCATTTTCAGCAACGTGGATGGACCTAGAGATTGTCATACCAAGTGAAGTAAGTCAGACAGACAAAGGCAAATACCATATGATATCACTTATATGTGGAATCTAAAAAAAAATAGTACAGATGAACTTATTTACAAAACAGAAATAGAGTTACAAATGTAGAAAACAAACTTACTAAGGGGGAAGGGGGAGAGGGATAAATTGGCAGATTGAAATTGACATATACACACTACTACATATTTATAAAATAGATAACTAATAAGACCCTACTGTATAGCACAGGGAACTCTACTCAATACTCTCTAATGACCTATATGGGAAAAGAATCTTAAAAAGAGTGGATATATGTATATGTATACCTGATTCACTTTGCTGTACAGCAGAAACTAACACAACATTGCAAACTATACTCCAATAAAAATATACTAAAATAAAAAATTAATTAAAATTTAAAAAACAGCTTAGTATGAATATACACTTTCCTATCGAATGTATGCTTTGGCCCTCTATAGAAAAATGCATTTGAGACAAACAAAAAGTATTACTTTAACTGAAAGTAAAATGTACTTTGTAACTCATTGCTCAGAAAAAAACAGATGAAAAATACAGAGATTCAGAAACAGTTTACAAAATGGACTCACAGAAATCCATTATGGATCATTAAACAAAACCAAGTACTAAAGTTTGGCATGAGAATGGTCAAAAGAGGTCAACTATCTTTCTCATAGTGTATCCCCATTATAGAAAGTAAATGGATGAACCAAAATAACTCAGAATGGAAATGTTCATGTTTTTTGTGAAAGTAGCAAGAATTCTGCAGTTGTAAAAACCAATCAATACAACCTCCTCTTATACTTTATAGAGCTGCCACTCTGTCCTGGGAGTCCTGACATGTTCCATATATAGTTGGAAGTGTCTTTAAACACATCTAAACAAGCACATGGCTTCCTGTTCAATTTGCAGGCACCCACAATCACAATTTCACCCGCCTTTGAGATCCTACATGTCAAGAGACAGACGCAAGTTCATGCACTGAAATCACGCACTGCCAACAGGGCAAGTAGAACTTGATTAAGGAAAGTTACAGCGATATCAAGTTATCAACTTTCAGGATCTAGTCTATTCCATCAGCAAGCATTTTCAATGATGAAATGCAGTCCATCACAATAATATTTTCAATAAAATTTCTGCAAAATTAGATGATAACAAGACCATGATATTTTAAATTGAGTGAATTTGAAGATAGTTAAGAATTAGACTCCCAGAGGAATACTTTATGTCGCAAGCTATGAACACTACTGTTTAATGTACACTCATGCTCCATCTGCTTCCTTTTCCATTACTCGAATCTCCTAACCAGTTTCTCATGCACACTTTTCAGCTCCATGCTGTGTTTTCTATTTATTGAATACATTTCTCACTTCAACATTTTTCCACCTGAGCTGGCAGTTGAGGCTTTTATGGCTGTACACATGCAGGTCTCCCTAGATTATGAACTTCATATTTTTTCATTTGCCTCATGCTTCAGTTCTCCAGCTTAGTAGGCCCTAAAATGTGCAAATTGAGAGATATTTTGAGGCAGCCATTGCTATTCTAGGCCATTGACTTGTCATCAATTAGATTAAAAACATTGGCTTACAAAAATAATGTTTTCTCTTTACTTCATAAAAAATAAAACACTCGCAAAAGGGAATCCAGCTGTGCTAAGAAGCAAATTACTTTATGTGGGTAAGCAAACATCTTCTGGTCAGGACTGCAATGTATTTTTCAGGTCCATTTTACTACATCAGTTTTCAAGTAATGTGAATGCTATGTGTTACTACTAAGTAAAATGAGGGGGCAAAGTCCAAAGAGTTGACTTGCTTTTGTTTCTTTTTTAAACACGTAGAAATCTACTTTGGGTCTCTAAAAGCATGTCATCTACAGTTCTAGAAGTGAGAATAAACAACTTGAATGATGACTAAGGTCTTTATTTTCTCGATATCTCAAAATTCAATATACAAAATTTTGTAGATAGGCAAGTGAAAACCTAATTTATAATCCTAATTTATGTCATGTGATTTTGCAAAGTAGCCAAATATGTAAAAGTTCTTCACTTTGATATATGCATGGATTTTTTTTTTAAAGGAGGGAGGTGGGAATGAAAAAAAAAAAAAAACACCAATCTATATTCTCTAGATTATCAGTAAAATCAGAAGAATTTACATATTTAACAGATTTTATAACAACCTACTATAACAGTTTGTTACCTAGTAAAGTTTTCCACAAGCAGGAACTTTTGTGTCTCAAAATCATAAGGGGTAAAGATGATCAGATTCTATTTCCATGGGCAGGTGATTTCTTCTATTTTTCTCTTCAGCACCATATGAATTTCCTTCTAATTGTTGGTTGTCAACATGACAACTAATTAAAAACATGTTCTTCTATCACAATCTTTTTGATGCAAATGTAGTTCAGAATATCATCAAAAAGCCAGAAATGACAGAGCCAGTTGCCTTGGTGCAAAAGTAGCATTTATATTTCCTGCTGGCAGATGCATTTGCCAGGAAATGTCTAATGTAATAAATTTAGACAATTTAACCGCATGGTAGATTTGTCCATTTTTGCTGTCAAGCATCAACACTGGCACTTAACCTGAGCAGAAAGGGACACATGACTAAACTCACAATGAAAGATCCCCAAATCATTAATGGTTGTCAAATAAGATATTTTATGGGCTCATGGTATGATCATACATACATGCATATGTATCATATAGCTGATGGAATCAATATCACCATGTGATGAAAAGTCACCTTAGCTCTTTGACTTCTGAAGGAAGAAAAAAGGTAATCCTAGTATAGTTTGCTTTTGCTGCTAAATATGTTTTAGAAAGTTAAATAATGCACAAAATATACAGGAATCAGCCAAATGCTGTCTAACCCTATCAAACACAGGTCAGTGCCATGATAGCAACTGATTGAAATTTCCTCCAGTGTAGCTGGTGAGCGCTCTGGACACACAGAAAGCCTAGAATTGAGACAGAACTACACTGGCATTGTATAAATAATCTAACTGTGACCTATGGGGTTAAAACCTATAATTGGAGTGATACTTCAAAGCAATGACTACTTTTTCAATGCTATTTTGTGCAGCCAGATAGGAAGATGACTTGTTGGGGTTTCACTGGCCAGGAACGGCACTGCAAAAGTGATATTTTCAACAGCTCCTGGTGCATTTGTGCTCTGACAAATTAGAGGCTAAATCAAAGCATTAAAGAACATCAAAGGCTTAATTTAATGCAAAAACAAGTACTCCAACTGGATCTATTTTACAGTGAATTAATAATGCAGATTTACACAGAATGCAAATGCTTTGTTGATTTTAAAGTTTAGAAGAGAATTTTGTACTTACAAAATATAAGCGCCATAGACTGCCATTTTTAACTATAAAAAAATGCCAAATAGTTTGGTATTCTGTGTAAATTCAAAGTTTCCTAAGTGATTGACTATTTAAATTAAAATATGTAGTGATTACCAAAACAAAGGTTATTTGCCATGAATGTGGTGACAAAATAGACCAGCAATTGAAACATGGGGCTTGGGTACAATCCTTCTTAAGGGATACATGATAATTGCTCTGGATGCCAAAAGTATTTGTCTATTAATATGATACAAGAAAAATGTACATACATTTACATATATATTACTCATGCTATATTGAGGCTGTATGCATACTCAGCACACTGGCCTATGTACTTACCAACAGTTCTTTTCAAAGATGAAAAATAACTTGTGAAACATTTAGTAGAAACTGAAAATGCAGATAAAAACGCAACTTTGCAAATGCTTCTCAGTGTTGATATGAACAAAGAAATAATTCTAGGAATTGAAGATGGTGATTTTTTAACTCCTTAGAAATGTTAACAAATGTAAGGTGTCCTTTCTTCCCAGGTTGGAACTTAACCTAAGTTTTAAAATTGACATTAGGGTATTTGAAAAGTCATCCAGCAGAAATGTTTGACTAGATTTATTCTATTTGTTTTTACCAAATTCTAAATATTTATCTTAGTCCAGGACCACCCTAACAACGTCTTCAAACATTATCCCAAAATATGCAAGTCACACACACACACAAAAAAAATGAGTTAGGGTTTTCCAGAAAATATCCCCATATGGTTATAAGACTGGCATAGAATCTTTTGGAGAAACTAAGAACAAATTTCAGATTGTTTCTCATGTTAGCATACTTAGTCATATATGCAATTAATATTTAGTAGTGTAATGTTTCATTTGATTTTTAAAAAGTATTTAAGACTATGCATATTTAAAACTTAAAAGAAATCACATTGATCATTAAATATATCATCTAAATTAATTTCTTACTTGAGCCAATAGGGGCAAAGCATTGGAAGTAATTAGTGCCCATTTTCCCTTCAGGAAGAGAACAGATTCTGCCAACACACTATGGTGAAAAGTACACAAAATATCTGAGCTCTGATGTAAGCAGAATGCCCAGTTTGGAAATAGTGAATTTGTATGTATTATATATTATAATAAGTCTCCCTTCCTCATTAATTTTACTGAAGTCTCCAGATGGGAAACAAAATATTAATTTTGTTCAGCCTTAGGCATTGCTGACTGTTAAGGTACTCACTAAATCACTGATCTTATTCACATTAATATTAGATTTCTGCTATAAAAAATTAGGACCTTTGGGTATAGGGTTCAGTTTGTCATAAATATAATTAATTGTTTTTAAAAATGATTAATTTGTCAAAATAGCAAAAAAAAAAAAAAAAAAATTGGGCAGACGAGGCTCCTGAGCAAGCTAGCCTACCTTAAATTCATGGTAATACTCATAAAATTATGCAAATTAATCGACTCTTTCAATGTTGCATAAAATGCTACTTCTAGTACAGTGCATGGAACATTAGGCTGTTCATCCAGCAAAAAAAGAGGAAAAAAAAGTTGCATTTCAGAGGCTGGAATCTTACAAGCGAGGCCAAATGTTCACAACTACAATCTATTTTTCTACAAAGCAATTGGCTTTCAACCATTGCACACAGAACTTGTGCTGTTTATTATAGATTTTTCCCCAAGCAACTGTCAAGAAAAAGTCAGCTTTGTCTTGTGGGTTTTCCCTCCTCTTAATACAAAGAAAGGGAAGAAATTTCCACTACTCAATCACGCTAAAGGAAAGTGATATTTATTCTACAATTATTTAGCAAAACGGTTTTCACTGAGAAAGGTTTATTGACAAGCCCCCCAAAACATGACATGGTATGTTAAAAATCTCAGAGATTAACTAAATTATGTTGAATTATGTACTAAACAGGAAAATCAGTGACAGCAGTAAAATAAAAAAAAAATACCTTCAGGATAATTATCTCATCCAAAAGTAAACCCAAAAGTCAATTTCAAAGACTAGAGTGAAAATAGCAATTTTAGAATGCCATATATTACTGAAATTTGTAATACCATAAATACATTCTGATTTTAAACCACCTCTAGCAAATGAGTGATATAATTCAAAAATATTCAACAATTAATTTTTTAAAATGAACGAAACTGGTCTATGAGTTATCAGACCTGCTGTAAGAAATAACAGCATCTCCCATGCAAGATTTAGGGCTGCATTACAGGGTTTCCACCAAAGAAAGATGATATCCTCTGGTTTGTAACTGTGCGCTCTCCCATTAAACAAATGAACTCATGTAATCAATTATTATGGTTTGAGGCAACAACTCCAGCCTTAGTCTAACAGACACATATTAATTTTCAGCTCTCCTCCATCAATATTACATTAATAAACATATCAAAGCACTACTGTTACAGTGAAATTTGTTCCTCAGAGTTCTATTGCTTTAGCTTTACTCATTTTTTTACACTAGTTTATAACTGACCGCTTGATTATAAAATTAGAATAACTGATTTTTACATTATGACCATTCTTTCTTCACATAGAATCAAATGAATTCTGTAGGTGAAATTTCATGCTTTGTTATGGTTCTAATGTTTCCAAAGACCATCTTATTTGACTTATAGTTAATAAGAAAATCAAGAGAGAAGAGATATTTCCAATAGCATCTAATATACATTCTAAAATAAAGTGTTAACCTGTTTTGAAGACTTTCTGATGGTATAGACATGACGTTTCACGAAATATTATTAAATCACAGATTTTTAAATTTGCTAACTAGCTAACTAACATAGCTAAACTATCACATTTCTTAGGGGGAATTGGTGTTCTGTGATACTGTGGTAATTAACAATACTTAAATCCATTTATTCATTTTAAATGTATATTATTCAGGCAGAGTTTCTCACCTTACCTTGTTCATGGTAAGGCTATGTTGCCTAGCTCTCTAAACAACTTTAACAAGTAGGTGCTTACATAAAAAAAAAAAAAAAAAAAAGATTCCCCAAACTACTTTCCTACCCATACAAAGAGAAACCAACATATTGAAAATACAGCATGTACTGTAATTTTACCTTTTCCTATATATATAATATAGGGGTTTTAAAAATTTCTTTCAAAACCAGAAAATCAGGACAACATAAACATGCAAACACATTTATCTCCCAAAAATACTATGATAGAGAGTGACTACCTAATAACCCAACATTCTTCTCAATGAATACACCAGTTAGTGAAAAATTAGAAAATAATTAAAGGAGACATGCTTATTTAAACTTATTATGGCCCATTGATGTAATTATCCATTTCTGTTACCCAAAGTATGTTTTAATCATGCACATTTATAACTCTATTGCTTATGCATCTTTCTACACAGTCAAACCATCTGGGCACACTAAGGCACTGTGTAGAATCAGGTGACACCAACATTTGTGTGTTATTATTTCCTGATACATTTGCTGAAACCAATATGAACCAAGGTACCGTATTTTGTTTTAAAGCATGAGTTCCATGCCTCCATACTGCCCAAGGTGGTTTCACTCTCAGCCAGCAACCTCAAGCTTATTGGCCGAACTTGAGACAGACACTGGACAAATGCTGCTCCAGCCACATTCACTGCCATGCAGCGTTCCTTGTATGGACTCCAATTTTAATGCACAGCAGAAAGATGGCCCAGGATAAAATATGCAAACAGGTGGCATGTTTAGCAATGTCCAAATATTACCCACATCATCCCTTAGATGAACTTTAATCAGCATTTATGTTCATAAAGAATCCCCAGTTCAGATCATTCCAGACTCTAAGAACCTGTCTTTCACATGTACACAAAGGACTGCTAACACTGTGTACTAAGGTTATCATAAAATGTCATCATTTCTCAAATATACCATCTCCTTGGTTGTTTTTCCCTACAGTTGTCTCTAAACTGTGAGCAGCAAATTTGGAAATAAAGCAGGTATAAAGCCAATATCTATATACGGGGAGGGTTCTTAGGAAATAGACTAACAAAATGAATGATTAAAATTATGAGAGATGAAGCAGCTACCACGAAAGGTCCATGAAACGTGAGGCTGTAAAACATCTTCACATTTGTTCATTCAAACAAAAGCATAAATGTCAACACACATTATAACAGGTGTCGCGGTTACCTCTTATTATGTGCTTACCGTGTGCTAGCACTGTGGCCAGGTCTACACTTGACATTGCATTTAAACTTCACAACCATCCTATGAAATAGATATCTTTGCCCATGTCTTAAACGTGAGGAAACCAAGGCAGAGAGAGGTTAAATATCTTGCTCTAGGGTCTCAGCCACACAAATTGTAAGTCACACAGCTAGAATTCAATACCTCAAAACTGTCTGCCTCCAAAGCTTGTATTCTTAACTACTGACCTTTACCACCTCCTTTGTCATTTACACCAAGAAACCTTCCTGGCCACTGTTTCCCAAATCAGCAGTTGGTCCCTGGCCCTAGCGTGACTGTAACATTTTATCAGTGACTTCATGCTCCTTGAAAGCAGGAACCTGTTTGTCTTCGTAACACTGGCACCTACCACAGCATCTGGCATAAAGTAAGTGCTCACAAAATGTTAAAAGAAAGGGAATCTAGAAAAGAGGCCAGAACCAAATAATCATCACTGTCACTATCAATGTTCACTCTCCACAGTCCAAAAGATATAGCCCCAAACACGAACTTTATGTGAGAACAGGTGGCCCATTTAGCAAACTAATCGTCATCACCGGTACTATCGCTGAGTATGCATGAGTCCCCAG
The DNA here is from genome assembly GCF_949987535.1 of Balaenoptera acutorostrata. NCBI lineage: Eukaryota > Metazoa > Chordata > Mammalia > Artiodactyla > Balaenopteridae > Balaenoptera > Balaenoptera acutorostrata. The sequence continues at coordinate 32,809,283 of NC_080067.1, forward strand.
AAATGAAAAGTCTCCCTACTTTTTAAGAATCCCAGAGACTGGGAATATAATATAGGTTGACCCAAACCAAAATTGTTGACAGGTCCCACTTCCATAAGAATCTTCGAGAAAGGACGGTAAGAATCAGTCAGTTTATGCCTCTGCCCTGGAACCTCTCACACCAGAAGGCCCAGGTTTGTTTCACAAGCAGCAGTGTGTTATGGATTAACAATCCACATAGAAAAAGGACCTAAGCAACACATACTGAAAAACCTCATTTGCATTACAAATAGGTAACCTGCCACGGTATTTTGCTACCCTACTGACAGGTTGCCAGGGAACAACAGAAAAATACAAACCAGTGTGTCTCCTCACAGGTGAGGAGCGGGGCTTGAATAAAGCGAAGCTGCTATTCAATCTGTTATTCGGCTCACATATAAACACACACCCACTCTCCTTCCCAGCCAAGAGGAAAAAGACGACAGGGGCAGCCCCCCCTGCCTACTGGAGATCCCCAGCATGGAGGGGCCCTAAGGTTTGCACACGCTAAACAGAATGTTGAGAAAACAAAGAAAAGGAGGTAGTGGAATGGAGAAAGGGACCATGATTCTCATCCAGAGAAAAGCCATTTTAAATCTAAGAAATAGCTGCATTCCAAAATAAAAGAGTGATAAGTGGTTGTAGCAATTGCCAGCAGTAAACTCAGCTAGGCCAAGAGACTACTTGCAAATGGCAAATCAAACTCATTAAGAAAACTCGTCCAAGAAATATTTCTTAAATGCGCCATGATCTGGCTGGTTATCGTAAAGTCCACTGTCAGGGCTCTTGACAGTTTGTTTTGTTTGATCCCTGCATCAATTTGTCCTGTAAGGCAGTTATAGTCTCTGGCTAACCAATAATCAATACGTTGTATCTGAGAGGGCAGTGACTCACCGGGTAAGTAGGAGGCTCAAGAAATCCAAAACTTAAATCCAAATATACCAGACTCAAAAGTCCTCCTGTGGTCTGCACAGTGCCATGTCGCTGTACACCACACCATCATTTTGGGCAATCCAGGCTTCAGACAGTAGGTAGAGGTGGGGTGTCAGGCAAGGCTGCAGGAGCCGTTCTCTTCCTAAGTCAGATACACCCCGTAGCCTTGCATTTCCGCCATCTTTACTTATGTACTCTTCCTTCTCTACCTCTGGTCACCATCTGAATTCTATGAGGCCACTGATTGCCCACAGCACCTCCTCTGCCCTTGTTAATCCTGGGAGGATTATTGTTGAAGGCAAAGGAAATTGCCGTGCTGGGAAGAGTCTACGGGAGACACCATACGCTCATCATTGCTTCACAGCACCCACCAATTCTTTTTCTGCTCATCCAGACAATGAATCAACAGCCAGAGGAGACGTAGGTGTCACTGAGAACCCAAGTTTCCCCCTAGTTCTTCCTAAACCAAGAGGTACTACCCTGGCTACCTAGGCCAGTAACACTGGCATCACCTGGGAGCTTGTTAGGACGGCAGCAACTCAGCCCTCCAAATTTATTGAATCAGAATCAGATTCTTCCAGATCATGCAGGTGATACGTATGCCCATCAAAGTTTGAAAAACAGTGTTTCCTCACTCAGGACCATTAGAAAGAAAGGTCCTTTTGCTGTGGGAAAGGCTTGTGCAGGTGATAGCTGTCAGAGGAGTAAGCGTAGATAGGACAAACGTCCAAAGGGGGACAGTGTAAGGAATAATACTTGTCCTTGGTTGTTCTAATTAAATCACTGTGATATTGTATTCTGGCTTATGACTGAGAAAAATGAGCATGCTAGATCTGAAATTTCATCTTATACAATGGCTACTCCCTGGGTTGATATGTTGGAAGATATCTAAGCTGTTTGCAAAATTCCTGGATAATGCCTCATTATAGCTGATACTGAGGAGACACAAGTCCTCCATAAGTTCTAGAATCAGATGGGACTCTAGGAGAATGGATCACCTCATGATTCTTTAACAACCGTATGGGTGATGGCACTTTGGCCAAAGAACAAACTGGAGTCTGCAGATATATGCACTTTTCATCTTTGGTGCAATACAAAATCCTCATTACAATAAGAAAAATATCATTAAATTGGTGGATTTGAATGAAGACTGGCAGAAATGAATTGACTCTAGTCGAAGTTTCTTAAGCACACTGAATGAAACTCACTAGGCCAGAGATTACACTAACATGGGATAATACAACTTCTGTAATCATACTAAGTGCTAGTACCTTGAAATTAGACTTTAGAAAGGCAGATCTAATGATAAAGTCTGACATTTTTGCTACATAAAGTCTGACATAGGTGTCTGCTTTGACCTTTAGTAATATATTTTTCAAATATTCTGAACCATATTGTTTTCATAATTAATTTCTTGGGAAACATAGAAGTTATATCTAACTAGATCTATAGTTTAAGGTTAATGCAAATTATACCCAATGCATCTTTTCCTGGATCTATATACATCTTCCACAGTTGAATTGTTTTGGTTACAGATATAGCAAGAATGTCTTTCAGTGGTAAACAGTGACATGTTTAACCAGCAATTTATAAACTCCAGATTGTCAGCAAATGGGAGAAGAAGAAAATCTTATTCTGATGAAATTAATTGCTACATAAGTTTGGATAATACCAAGGACATAATTGCATTCTCTGAATCATAATAACTACATCTGTGTAGTAGAGGCCTGTTATAGCAATATTCGCCCATAACAAAAGATGTGATGCTTACGCTGCCCTCTCTGCAGCATTTATAAAAATTTTTTCTATAATGAAATACACAAGAAGGAAATGTGATAGAAAAGGAATAAGGGGATTAAGGGTATTTTTTTTCAGTACTTGAACTTTTAAAAGGCTAGCATTCATGCCAAGTCCAACTTATTTAGGTGATAACTCCATGACATTCTTTAAAAAGTGTTAATTTCTTGCAAAAAAAATGTAATTAACACCCCAAACACGTATGTATATAAGCATAAAAATAGTAACTAATATTCACTTAGTGCTAAAAAATGCCAGGTATGGGCTTCCCTGGTGGCGCAGTGGTTGGGAGTCTGCCTGCCAGTGCGGGGGACACGGGTTTGAGCCCTGGTCTGGGAGGATCCCACATGCCGCGGAGCGGCTGGGCCCGTGGGCCACAACTGCTGAGCCTGCGCGTCTGGAGCCTGTGCTCCGCAGCGGGGGGGGCCGCGGCGGTGAGAGGCCCGGGCACCGCGATGAGGAGTGGCCCCCGCTCGCCGCAGCTGGAGAGAGCCCTCGCGCAGATACGAAGACCCAACACAGCCAAAAATAAAAATAAATAAATAAATAAATTTATTAAAAAAAAAAAAAAAAAAAGCCAGGTACTGTCCTAAGAACTTTATATATAGCTCACTTAATGCTCATGACAGTTCTCTGAAATAAGCACTATTATTATTACTAGCCCCTTTTACTAGATGAAGAAACAGAGGCACTGTTACCTACCAGGGTTCTTGGCCTTCCTTAATCAATAGAACTTGATAAGAGGCCAGACAAGAAATCCAGGCAAGGCTTTATTGGGGCTCCTGCTGCAGCATGAGGGAACATAAACAAGTAACAGTTTCCCAAGAGGCGGTGAGCTGGTTCATTATACAAGGTGAAGGTGGGGGTGCGTCCAGGGGTTGGGCCAGAGGGCTGGCTTAGGTGGTCTGCCCACCCCTTTGGTGGTGCTGTGTGCAGGGGGCTTGCATGGTACCCTGCTTTTGCTCTGGGCTCTTCAGAAGTGGCAATTGGGTTTTTGATCTTTTTGGATCTTATTGTCCACAATTTGCCCCATTGTGCGTGCATGCAGCTATTTTTAGTCCCATATAGTTTATTTGTGTTTCGTTATTCGAGGAGACATTTGTCCAGGTGCAAGCACTGCAGCAAAGAGTCTCAGGTCCCAGGTCCCCGCCTGTCTCAGCACGACCACGTTAGGTAATTAGCCCAAGGTCACTAAGTAACAAGCAGTAGAACCAGGATTTGAGCCAAGAAAGTCTGGCTTCAGAGCCTGTGCTCTTAACCTCGACACTTAGCTGCCTCTCACTTTAATGTGCAAAGTATTTAAATGGTTCTTTCTCTTTCCATTAATTTATAGTATTCCTAAGTACTTTATTTCTAATGTATGTCAAAATAAATCACTTATAATAAAGTTTTCTAAGAAGAATGTGTCCCTGTTCCAAATTCACAGCAGTTTTACTTTCTTTAGAATCTCCGGAATCTGTATGTGCCCTCACTTGTGTAGATGTATACGTATATACAACCAACATATCATATAGATATTTAAGACAAACTCAGGGAGAAAGAGAGGGGGAGAGAGAGCACATTTTATAAAGTTCTTTGGTGATATTATTTTCTTCAAGAAATTAAATTTTCTATTACTTAAGTTCAAATCTATTTTATATCATTTAATAGAAAATAAAATGATTATTTCTGTTTCCAGAAAGTTGCTGAGAAGACGGAAGCCAAGAAAATTAACAGCCAAGTTTTATTTCTGCATGAAATTATAGAAAACAAAGTAGATACAACAGAAAACAGGTGCCAGATGGAGGAAGAGTGAGTTTAATAGTATTTATATCTTCAGTATAAAATTCAGCCTTATATATTTGACTCTGGATTTATGGCTACCCACAATTAGCTCAGGATACTTTACAAAAGATCATTTTGTCAAAGGTAAAGATTTTCGAGATACTACAAAAGAAGATGTTGCTACCATATGAGGGCAGGGAAACACAACTGCTGAGACACCATTGAATTTCTGAGGCCATTACTCTGGCTGTCTTTAAAGTTAGGAGCAACCACTTGAAACAGCTAAATAGTTCATTTAGTTCATGATGTTCAAAGGCAGCTATCACATAAGATTGCAATTTTATATTAATGCTTGGCTAATTCTCATGTTACTTGTAAATTGTTTAATAAATCTATATTAACTTTACCATTCTCAGCAGTTAATCAGCCTCTGAGTAAGCAGGGGATGTTTTATATTAAAGATTTTTAAAGGTGCCAAAGTAAATCACATTGCATTAAATGGTGTTCCCCAAACTTGCCTGATCATTTGAATCACCTGGATTGCTTGTTTTCCATACAGGCTTTGAGTCCCACTCCAGACCTACTAAGTCCTAAAAAGGTGTCTGTAAATATATGATTTAAGCAGTGCCTCCAAGTGATTTTTATGATTGAAGTAGTCTGGGAAATACTGGTAAAAAAAATCAAGTTCAACTTAAAACCCTCTTTAAGTGATCAATTCTTGAGTTTCAGCATCTATACCATCTTTGGGAGGGGGCAGTTTCTGGCACTGTGGTGGCTTATGTGAAAGTGAGGCTGCTAAATATTTTGACTTACATTTTGACTGAAATAACCAAATCAACTGAATCTCTGGAGTTCTATACTAGGACAAATACTAGAAGTTAAACCTTTTATCCAACATGAAAGCAATGATTGCGAGAGCTAACAATGTTTTCCATTTGCTTCTGTTCCCACACTACTAAAATTCAAACACATTAAATAATTTTTACTACTATTTCATGATGATAAAGATTTTGTGAAATAATTAGCAAATTTGAAAGGCATTGAGCACTTTTAAATTCTATCCATATAACAGGTTAAATTTTTCTTTTTTAACCATTTTCCCCTTGTATCCATTTTTTTTAATCCTGTAAAATTCTGGCTATTTCACCCCCAGAGTCCCAAATACCATATTCTTTCACTTTTAAGTTAAATTAATTTTTCCATGGGAAAATATCTTTTAAATAATTTTTTATTCATCAAAAATTAGTACTACAACCAAAGCATTTTAAACCTATATTTACTTTATACATATAAATTGCCAGTACAGTGTCATGGCTGTAAACACTGTTATTAAACCTCAACATATATGAAAAATCCCCCAAATATTTGTAATTTGAGGGAGGGGAATAATTCAATTGAATTTTTAATTATTCCATTTTCCATGTCAGGTTTTTAATGTATTTGGAATTTATAGGAAAATGATATTACAAACTTACTCAATGATTATAAAAGTGGCATGAACATGAGCATCTCATTACATCTGAGATGTAAATGTATTTTTTCTTTATAAAGAGATACTTGGAGGGCTTCCCTGGTGGTGCAGTGGTTAAGAATCTGCCTGCCAATGCCGGGAACACGGGTTCGATCCCTGCTCCGGGAAGAGCCCACATGCCGCGGAGCAACTAAGCCCGCGTGCCACAACTACTGAAGCCCGCGTGCCTAGAGCCCATGCTCCTCAACAAGAAGAGCCACTGCAATGAGAAGCCCGCGCACCTCAACAAAGAATAGCCCCCACTCGACGCAACTTGAGAAAGCCCACGCGCAGCAACGAAGACCCAACAGATTCAAAAATAAATAAATAAAACATTAAAAAAAAAACAAAAAACTTGGAAATAAAAGATATAAATCAAGCCCTCTCATGTGCATAAACAAAAGGCATTGTCCATTATCATTCTGCCCAGTTTAACACCTGCAAAGCAGAGGGCTTTGGGCACCTTGAAAAGAAAACAGATCAGTCATTTTTTTACCTGAGTGGAAGCATCAGAACCTTGGGTTTGAGATGTGACACCCAGATAAGATGTTAGTACTTCACTTAAAACAGAAAGCCATCTTGTCCCTCTGTTTCATGAAATTTAAATGTAGTTGGTTGTAGAACTATATATATCGCATCTTCCTTCTGTGAGAACCACCAGGGCACCCATGAAAAGAAGATGTATCTCAGTAGGGTTTTCCTTGTAAAATATTTAAATGAAAAACTGAGCATTTTAAGGCTTTCACAATCATTCTTTTTCATCATGCAATAAAATATTCATACAATGCAAAAACACTGCAGTTGTTACAGCATTTTAATTTAAAAAATAAACAGTACAATGGTGATTTCCAAGAATACCATGCAATAGGATAAAGGAAATACCAAGAGAAGGAAATTATATTTTTAATCTTCTAGAATTTCATATTTAACAAAGCAATCCTTCACTTTTATTTCAAATAAGAGCCTTTTTTATTAGAGAAATCAAGACAAATTTAGTAGACAGCACAGATTATTTACTTGTTTCATAGGTTCTCAGTTTGCAAAATGGCAGTATCACTTTTATTAGTTAATTGCTTTAGCTCATCACATGACTAAGTCTGCAAACCCAGAAAGACTCCTCCATTAACTTCTTAGGAAGTAGTTTGGATTGCTTATTGAATTACGTGCTGGAACATTTGACTATAAGGAGAGTTGATGAAGATAGCTCTATAAAGAGCTGGAAAAATTACATAATAAAAATATTTTAGAAGTTTCTGAAAGGAAGTTCTTCTATAGATATATTTCCTACCTTCCTATTTGGGTCCACGATACACTGAAAGGCAACAGACTGAGCTCATATATAAAGGGTATGTCATATGTAAATTAAGTTTAAGCATTTATATAGAGTAAATATAACAAATGTAATGAAATAATATATCATGAACACTTAAATCAGCACAGAAACAAATGTCAATACATATTTCAGTCTCCATTAAAGAAGGATAAGTAACTCTTGGTCAAAGAAATTGGATTATGGGAAAATTAAGTTCATAGGTCACAATATAAATCAGAGAAGACTTGGTCTTTCGTTTCCTTTTTCAAAAACTTATTGGCACCACCTCTGGAGCATACCTCAAGTAAAGGCTATATTCGTTTTGACAAGAATTAACAATTATTTATAATGGTCAGCCCTTTCAAAGGCATTAACAGTCTTCCATTTAAGTATGTATGCATGTATTTATTTCTCACACACTAAGCATTTGAAGAGAACTGTCAGCTATTTAGATGTTTACATTTTGTTTCTGGAAATAATTTTCCCAGAACACGTTATATATGGGTATGATCCTTAATGCCTCATCAATAAAAACAAACAAGAGGCTACTGAAACACAGGCCATGAGGTTGCCTTTGATGTCATTCAACTTTATATTAAAATTAAATTTTAGAACTCTGCAGGAAGTAAGCACACTAGGCATGCAGGGGTTAACCTACGAGCCAGGGTCAAGAGGAATGGAAATCAGCAGGGGTAACCAGATGTTAGAGAACCCCAGGCATCACCTCCCAGTTGGTGATCCGCCTCTCTGGCCCCACCTTGTCCCAGTCTGGGTGTTTGAATCATGGTGCTTCCCATTGCCCTCCTGACTCTGACCTCCGGGTTTCCTGACCTTAGTTTGCCAACCTGGTTTTGCTCTGTGGTAAGCCTGACTTTGACCTGGCAGTCTGATTCTAATGTTCTGCTCTGTTTCTGATCTGCTTCCTGTTTTCTCTGTCTACAGTATCCCAGGTCTTAATCTCTCTATTTCCACAACCAAATCTCTATCCTTGACCACTCGTGTTTGATGCTTTGGCATTTTTGTGACTTGGCCTATACCTTAGCCAACCTATTCCACAAAAGAAGGAATGATGCTAGCTTATCCCTTCACAAATTTTAGATTCCATTGGTATATCAAGGTTTCTAGATCTTTAAACTATATGTAAACCATATACCTTTATATACTATATATATATATATGTCATCAGTAAATTGAAGATATCAAGAAGAGTTAAATTTTGAAGATTGTTTTATTTTCAAAATCTACTAAGACTGACAGAATCAACTGTGTATTTCCAAAGCATATAAATTAGCTTCCTTTTATTTATCTTAAGCTATCAAACTACAAGATGTGTATGAAAAGACAAAGTAGAAATTTCCTTCCTAATAAACAAATAGACATAATAAAACTTCATTTCATGTGGCATCCTTTTGGGAAATATGATGTGGGATGAAGGTGTCACATTGTGAAATTTTAATTAAAGCATAGATAAAATTTCAGTGGTTGGCCAAGAATTATAACTAACCTGACTTTGCATATCAGTCAAAGTTTGTTACCTAGCGTAATTGCAAACTAAATGTTCCTGTATTTTTAATACACATAATGAAAAAATGCCACTTGTGGTTAAGTAACTGAACTTAACCACAAGTAATCATCACATGAAGCTAGTTCACAGAGTAAATCAACTAAGACCTACAAGAAATCAGTCAGCAAGCTCCAGGTGAATTTTGCATATCCAGCACTCCAAAGAATAAAAATTATATATATTCATAAATCCCATGTAGCTGCATAAAACCAATTAGACATCACACATGCCAGCACTTTCTGAGCAGTATTCTATAAATAACTGCAGTTTAAAGGAGCCAACAAAATATGAAGTCCAGAAACAATCCATGTTTAAATCACATGAGTTATTGTATATCTTTTTGACAGATCTTGGTTCAGAAAATTCAGGGCCCCAAACTCTGTGGCCTGATGTCCTGCTGGTCTACATGCACACAACTGGGAGCCCAACCACAGACAGATAAACAAGGTATAAAAGGATGGAAAAACTAAGGGTGATTTCAGAACCACTCTGAAGTATATTCTGAATACTTATTTGCAGGCTAGATAAGCACAGAAATTCTGTGAGAAAATAATGTCAACCTTCATTCTGATAAAATGGTGATGTTTTGAAGCACCCATCAAGAAACAAGAGTGGATTTCAGTGACCCTCATACCAGCCTCTAACTCTGTGAAAATCAAATTATATCTTCACCTCTTTCATCCCATGAATTCCTTCTGAAAGCATAAGTTCCTACAAATCTTGAAATGCCAATTATTTAAAGTGTCTTCTTTAAAGGGAGCCAGTCACCACACTACCAGCAACTGAAGAGAAGATGTAGTGAAATGCCTCCCCCAGGAAATAGGAGCCATTGTCAGCAAAGAAGAAGAGGACTAGTGGATTCTCTCCCTTCAACCTGGCAAACACTTACCGCAGTATCTTAACCAGAGTAGAAGCTTAATTTATATGTCCTTTAATATTTTGACTTAATCTCAAATAGAATTGTAGCATTTGTGTAAGAAGAGACAAAACAAAAGAGAAGGACCCAAAAATGCAATTACAAACAAGAAGATAATTCCCTCACGAGGGAAATCATTTGGTGTCTTTTATCTGCCCAGCTGGATCTCCCGCCTGCTTGGCCTAAGCCGCCTAGATCTGCGTGTGGAATACTCAGGGGGGCGCCCTAACCCTCTCTCCAATGCAACCAAGCTAATAGACTCTTAGCCCCAACCTGGCTTAAGATGTTCAATCTTGGAATGATACAGGGCTGGGGCTGCATTCTGCACCTGGAAATGGTCTGGCTGACGTGGCATTTGAAAGGCTGCTGGAGGATCTGGAGGTCACAGACAGAAGCTGCTGCAACATCTGTATGAGCAACCACGTTATAAACTTGAGAATGTGCCACTGTTCTTTGTGGGACAGCTCTCTAGTTTCTAAGAGCACCCAGGACCTGTCAGAGTCAACATAGAAGCCTTGGCCTCAGACACCAAACACATACAATCCCATGGCTATTTTTTCCAGGCTCAAAACCTGTCTAGGAATTAAAGACTATTTAATGGAACAAGTATCTTAAATTTAGTTAAAGGCAGATGAAAAAGAAATGCTCCAAACTGGGGAGAGGGGTGCTATGTCTATATACAAAGCTAGTGAAAAGTCACAATGGTCCAATCATTCATTTAGCATCACATATCTAAGAAACCTCAGGTTTTCTATTGATTTTTTTTTCTTCTTTGCAGTTGTTTTTATATCTGAAGAAACATTCCTTTAAACCTCCACCTAGAAAAAAAAAAAGACCTGGACTTGGTACCCTTTGAAAACTGAGCTAGCCTGAAAAGAATGAAACTATGCCACTGGGCACTTCCCTGGTGTCCACAAGCATTGTTTACTTTAAACCACACTGCCTCGGATAAGTAGTTGTTTAGAGCCGTCTAACCATTGAGGGAGGTAGAATCTCTCCATTCTTCAAAAGCATTTCCATTTTCTAGTAGTCACTGTTTTGTAGCACTGTGGTAACTCTTGTCTTTTTTTTCAACTACAGTCAGCACTTTCTCCCCATTGATTTCAATAAGAAGTGAGCAGGAGTAAGCATTACTACTTGACTAGTAAACCTGAAGTTAAACATCCTTCTGGGGGTGGGGGGTAGAGGGGGGACTCTAAGGACGGTAAGCTGGAAAAATTGGATAAGTGAGGAAAATTCCAGAACTACAGTTAATCTGCAACAGGCAACTCCTCTAGGTTTTTCTTTCCTTCCTTTTCTGAGAGAATGCTTGTTTAATATCAGTACAACGTTTCAGCTGCACTTAATTTTCCTCTATATCACAATAGAGAGTTTTATATATTAGCAGAAAAATCTAAGCTACAGAAAGGTAGTAGCTCTTTGGTTATGGTTAGGCACATTTTAAAAGAAATCTTTAATAACTTATACATTTTGATCTGAACTTTAAATATTAATGTGTATGAATAAGTTTATAAGTACCCAATCAACAAATGACCCCTGCTTTTCCATCTATTTTTTCATAGAATTGTATAGTTTATATTCTACCTGTATGTACCTCAAACATTTTCACCTAATTTGATGACTAGTAATTACTATTTAAATGTAAGTCAACCTCTTATTACAGTCTGTAAATGAATTTAAGATGGAGAAGCATTACTTCTTTGATAGATACCAATTTATTTGTATATAGACCAACATAGGTAAAGAGAGTTTTTGATGGAAGCAGAGCAGAAAAGTTTTTGCAACAATACAATTTATGATTGTGTATTCTGACACATAGCTTACAAACTGCAGGTGAAGCAAATGACCATAGGGACCTTATTCTGAATTCTGGCCATTACCTAAGTGAATGATCAAGTCTGAACCTTTCAGAGAGAGCTGTGTTTTTTTCTAAATACCTTCCTACTAAGCAGCCTAAAGGGACCCGTCACATCAGTAACACCTTCTATGCGCTGTTGCATCCCAGCTTGAACACACTAAACTCGGGGGCCTTTGAAATCTTTAAAGCCAATCACACATAAGACAGATTTTATATTGCAGGGCTAGCTGGCTACACTTCAGCACAAAACAATATTTCAAGCTTTCTGATATACATGTGTCACCTCTTTGTGACAAATAACTGGTATTAATTAGGCACTAGACTTGGTGAGATTGCTGTTATTAACTGAGAGAAGATGGGTTGGATTTAATTGTGTGTGACATCAAAGTCAAGTGACTGATATTTCAAGCATCATTTAAAATGTTTGATATTGAAGTCATTGTATTCACATAAAGACTGTCTAAAAATATAAAGGAGACTGATGAGAAAAGAACTGAAATGCATTTGTACATCTATCTTATGAAGTGTATTTGATGTCATTTTACTGATATTTTCCATCCACATATGTAATATTTGTTTGTTTAGCTGCATAAATTTTTCATTTCATAATAGACTTTAAAGTTCTCAAAATTAACACTGAACCAAACATGGTCTGTTTATACCGGTAACTGCTCTTAACAAGACAGGTTATCAATTTGTTTAAAATGTGTTTTAATGTAAACAAAAATGAAATAAAGACATAGAGCAAAATTATTTTAATAAAATATTATACATAAATGACCATTAGGAATAACTAAAATAGCAAGCATTTGAAATTTTTTTAAAAGTAAAACTTTATCAAGATTTTTACAGAGAAAACAATTATGCTACCTAAAAAATAAATTGAAACACTATCACTGAAATTATTTAATGACAACCAGCATTTCCTACGTTATGTTAATACCTGAAAATGTAGGAGAGAAACTTTGTAAGTGAAGATCAATCCAATAAATCCAATTAGTTGAAATAAGGATGTTCTAATATAAAAGTAATGTAATAGTTTGTTTAATTACTTTCAGAGAAAAGATTAAGATATTTATTCGACAGTTGACAAAATACACAAGACAATTACATGGAAATCTGCTTAATTGAAATGTAATATGTTGTAACGAAATACCCCTTGGGTATGGTTTTAAGAACAGAAATACAATTCACAATAGCCAAAAGTTAATATGTTTTCTAACATATCACCAAATGCTCTGAAAAAGTGGAGAAAAGATATCCAAATATAAAAATGTTGAGAGTTGAGTAAACAGTGTTGTCATTGTATTTGAATAATCTTTTCACTTTTCTTCTTGATCTTTATTAATCATACAGATATGTTCTATGAAAGTTTAGTCAAAAGAGTATGCTTAAATTTTTTAACCACTTTAGTTTTATATTATGTATGTAATTCCACCCAGTTTATTCTTAAAATGTTCTGAATTACTTATGAAAATAATCCTGACAAATCATTTGATTTTTTGACATATTTGGCTAATGATCAAAAATATAACTTAAGGAAAAAATAGAGTGATTCATAAAATAGAAGTGCTAAAACTTGATCTTTGAAATTACTTCTATCCCCTCAAAATTTAATGTAGTATTTTAAGGTGATCATGAACTCTTAATTCTGTAGATAAATGGTAAGATGTGTGAGGTACCTATGCATATCTGACAGTTTATATACAGTAAGTTCCAAAAATAATTAGGAGGAAATCCATAACCTTTGCTTTCTATGGACCTAATTAAATAATTTAAAAACCAACTTTACTAGATCCATAGACCTAAGAGGTTTTATTTTGAATAATTTCAACTACATGCCCTCTGAAGTTCAAAACTTTTAAAGAATATCAAGATAAAAAATAAACCATATGTTTAAAATTATTCATTACCAATTATTTCTTTGGTTTTCTAAATTTATCACAAAAAACCAATTCTGTGTTTTGTTCTGTATTTCTGTCTGTTACATTTGGCCTTCAACAGAGCTGGTTTTAAAATTATATCCAACTTAGTTATTATAGTTACTTCAACTGGTATTTGTAAATTGTAAAGAAGTATTCATTCAAGTAAAAATTATCAGTAGTGTAAAAATCATAGGACTAATGTCCTCTATAATATTAAAGTGTCTGGCTTCTCACTATAAGGACACTTTTGTTAACAGAATGAATCAGACTCAATAATTATGCTCTGGATCCACCATAGGCAACACTTTGTAGTAGAAAACAATTATGATAACTTACTTTACCTATCATGTTATTGTTTACAAAGTATTTTTATTTTTTCTAATATTCATAATAAGCTAAGGCATATGAATTTTTGTTTGTTCCTTCACACTCTACCCTCCTCCCTACCCCATGTCCTTCTTTGTTAGATAAATGATTGACTAAATTATGCAAAAGTATTAAAGAGAAATGATTGTTTAATGTGAGTCAGTCCCAGATCAACTCATTTCAAACAGGACCCTCAGAATTTAACCAGAGAAGTACTTAACGCTGAGGCTGCCTAACATTTTGACATTTCAATGCGGCAGATACACTGAGGTTAGAGGACTTTCCCACATCCTTCCAATGTGATGGTAGACAGTCTCCTATTTCCCTGGGTGCAGAGTAGGTCCAGATCTAATGTGATTGGTTGCTTTTGTTTTTCCCCTCCATCTTTCTCAATGTGTGTCACTGGTTGTCCTTATCAATGGTAGATTAGAGAACGTTGCTAAGGAAACTATATTCATAAGTTTGATTCGTTTGTGAACATGAGCATACCCCTAGATCTGCCAGATGTTTTGTGAACTTGTGTTCCTAGTCATGAAGTGAGACAGGTAGATGGATCTTAACTGCTTCATGTTTATCATAAATATATATTTCACGGCAGTAGAAATTATGAAGTATGTGAAAATGTCTAGGAAAGTCCCTGACATATAATAGGTATTCAAAATGATAAATAAATTGCTAAGCAATTAATTGATATGTTAACTAATATAATTTCTTCCGATTATTTTCCTAGGTTTTATTTGCATACAATGAATAAGTCAGAAAATAGTATCTTAATCCTGACCCAAGGTCTGTTCTCCTTGTATACCCACTTCTGGTCCTAAGACAGAACACGTCCCCATCCAGACATCCTCTGTCTTAGGAAGGACGAGATGGGCAATGGAGTCAATATTACTGGTCCCTCAAGAACCATAAGTTGGCCCAGCTGCATCCCTGTCAAGGCTTCATTTGAGAGAAAGGCATAAGAGGCAGACAGGATTTCAGGTTCTATTCAAGGAGGAAGCACATGGGAACCAAAAGATCTCACCTCCAGTGAGCTCTCACCTCTCATCACAAGCAGAATTTATCTCTTAGATGTTTGCTTCTCCTTACATTCTACTAAAAGAAACAGAGGCCTAATTATAACTGGCTTAACAAATTTTAACTAATATTATTAAAGTATTTGTGTGAAACCAGTACAAATTATTAATTTATATTTTGAAATAATATATTCTGAGCTAAAATATACTGAATATATGATTTAAATATAATCAATGTGACTCACTTCACAGCACACTAATTCCAATAATATCCTTTAGGAAATTTTCCCTTTAATCTATGTCTTGAAAGTTTCCGCCTTCTATCTCCTCCCAATATAAAAATGATGCAAGTGGTCATTTTAATAGAAAATACTTAATGTTTGAACAGTTCTGAGAATCAATAGGTAAAAGCACAGTTATGTTTGGTACCTTGGATATTGACTAAAACTTTAATGTAGGATACTCATAATTTTAAAATCTTGTGTGCATTAAAAACTACCGTTTAACATACCTCAAATTCACTTCTTTTTGGGTCATGATGAACCCCATATTCTCAAATCAAGTTTATTGTTAAAATAGACTATGTTTATTGCTCTTACTATGTAAAACCACTCATTCAACAATATTTATTGGGCAATGTTGAAGCAATAACAGTAAATTAGACAGGTATGCATCCTGTTTTCATGGAATTTATATTATAGTGGGGAGAGAGAAATGCAAAAGTAAGCACAGAAATATAAAAGTATAGATCATGGTACGAGCCACAAAAAATAAAATAAACTATTGTGATAGAATTACAGGGCAGTGAGGGAACTAAGGTGTTTGGGAAAGCCATCACTGAGAAGGTGATATGTTATTTAAGCTGTGTCTGATGTGACAATAAGAAATCCACTCTGGGAAAATCTTGGTGAAGAGAATTCCAAGCAAAGGGAGTAGCAAAGGCAAAGGCCTTAAGGAACACACAATATCTGAAGATGCAAAGAAGCCCAGGTTGTCTGGAGAGCAGTGCTGGGGAACAAGGGATGGAATGAAATGATACAGAAGTCAATAGATGGCAGATTAAGGAGAGCTATGGATACCATTGTAAGGAGTGTGAATATCATGCTAAGTGCAGTGGGAAGCCAGACCTAAAGGTGGAGGTCCCCTTTTTAGCTATAGTCTTTGTCCATTCCAGCAATAACCCAGATTAAATTCTCATCAGCAATAACATCTTCCAGGCTCTTCTTGCTGACCCTACCTCATGATAGATTGGTGGGTAATCACCAAAGGACTCCAGTTGCTCTGCGGAAAGGATAGAGGAAGATCCACAGTCTATGTATGGAAATGATGTTTCAGGCAGCATAACACCAGAGATTGGACTTCCCTGGTGGCGCAGTGGTTGGGAATCCGCCTGCCAATGCAGGGGACACCGGTTCGAGCCCTGGTCTGGGAGGATCCCACATGCCGCGGAGCAACTAAGCCCGTGTGCCACCAGCTACTGAAGCCCGTGCGCCTGGAGCCCGTGCTCCGCAACAAGAGAAGCCACCGCAATGAGAAGCCTGCGCACCGCAATGAAGAGTAGCCCCACTCACTGCAACTAGAGAAAGCCCTGTGTGCAGCAACGAAGACCCAATGCAGCCAAAAACAAATAAATAAATTTATAACACCAGAGACTGATTCTGTAACCAAGCAGCAGCTTCCCTGATGGTTTCAATTACCACTACTTCTCTAATTGGCCCCCTTTTTTCAACTGAATATGAGATTCTGAATCAATTTTTATTTAGTTTCTTATTTTCATTATTATCTTTTTATTTTTATGATGTTCTATATTCTGAATATCATCTCATATATTGCTACATTTATTTTTACATTAATTCTTAGAAACATCAGCACGTGAAATTTTCAATAATATCTCCTGCAAGAAGAGCATGAGTTGGCAAAATACTAGTAGAGAGGTTAAGCAAATGTATGTCTCCTCCATTTCACAAAATTCTTTAAAAAGTAAAAAGTGATTAATTCTTTAAAAAGTAATAAGTGCAGGTATTTTTCTGAAAAAAATTTCTCTATTTGCATTTTTATCATCAAGACTTCAAACACTAGGACAGGTCCCCAGTATGAAATCTTTTAGACTTCTAATTGTTGAGGTAGACCTTTTTTAAGGTGCTTTTATCTCTGAAAGAACACTCCCTTAGAAGGGTTTCTACACATTTTTCCATCATGGGTAACACAAAAGGATCTTTCTTTAAGACTCTGGTACCTGAAAGGATTTTTGTAGTAACAACATGCAAAGCATTTGTGTAGAGAGAAAGAAGAGAGCCATGGAGAGGCAGTATTACCAAAATCCTCAGAGAATACTATTATGTTAGTGACCACCAGTGGAGAATGTGATTTGAATGTTCTAATCAGGTTCTCTAAAATGCAAACTACCCTGTACTTTCTGGAAAAGGACATTTGGTGTAATAAAGATATTACTATGTGTAATAAAATGACAAAAGTATGACTATCTGCCTAAGAAATCACACTTCCCAAATTAACCATTTTTTTTCCCAAAATCTGTGTTCTCTATTTTGGATACTGCAAGATGAGAACATGGCTGGCATTGCAGACAGAGCTATATCCTAAACAAACTTTGCCCCTAGAAGTATTTTACAGTTTTACTAAAACTCTAGTCTGTGTAAAATATCAAATATATATACATGAATTTTAATTAAAGTTGGAATGTTTGTTTGTCATAAATAAATAAATGCATTTTTAAGAAGTCAGTTTCTCAGCCAAAAAGAGCATTTTGTGAGCAATCACCTGCTCACTCGGGTCACTCTGGAATCTAGTGGAACAGCCAGACTTTACTAACTCAGAGTGGAAATTCTTTCCTCCTCACCATTAATTTTTTTCTATGACGTTGGGGAACCTGCAGACCAAATGATTGATTTATTCTGTTGTCTGAATAGAGTGAAAAGGAAGGAAAGAAAGGCAGAAGGGTAGAAAAGAATCTAAGTGGAAACTGTAACTAGTATATACCTGTTTTTCAGTTAACAAAGAGCAAGAAGGTGAATTGGAAAAGATCTTTGGCAACCCAAAGTCCTTTCCAGGCTATTACTGATCGTGAGTGTCTTTCTGCTATTCAAAACAATGCTTCAGGAGGTAAATCATCCCCTGAGGTCATGGGTGAACTTAAGCAATAATTTCTGACACAGAAATAATCCAATCAATATGGGGCCCTGCGATCTGGGTGAACCTATGAGAACCTAATTCCTATACCTCCTACTCCTAGCTGGTCTCTAAATATAATTCTATAACTTTTGAGGATAAATATTTTTCATGGTAGTATTTTACTCTACTAAGACAAAGAATTTCTTTTACATTTAGAAATTTTAAGTATGGGCCACCATAATATTCTTGGCATGTAGCAAACCAAATATTGGGCATACATTAGCTTTATCCTTCATAGATTGTTTACATTAACCAAGCATTTGATTATAAAATTAAGATTGCCTCCTTTTGAGAGCTTAAATCCAGAATGCACAATAGACAACTTGAGTAAGAACCTATGGTCAGGGCTTCCCTGTTGGCACAGTGGTTGAGAATCCGCCTGCCAATGCAGGGGTCACGGGTTCAAGCCTTGGTCCGGGAAGATCCCACATGCTGTGGAGCAACTAAACCCGTGTGCCACAACTACTGAGCCTGCGCTCTAGAGCCTGCGAACCACAACTACTGAGCCCATGTGCCACAACTACTGAAGCCCGTGCACCTAGAGCCCATGCTCCACAAGAGAAGCCACCACAATGAGAAGCCCACGCACAGCAACAAAGAGTAGCCCCTGCTCACTGCAACTAGAGAAAACCTGCACACAGTAACAAAGACCCAATGCAGCCAAAAGTAAATAAATAAATTTATTAAAAAAAAAAAAAAACAACAAACCTATGGTCAGAAAAAGAGAGACTTAAAAATCACTAAAAGAGTGTTTGTTCTCTCTTGACTACCCTGAGATATAAAGGATATTCTATGATTCAGAAAAATGCAAAATAAAAGCATGTAGCAAGGAAAGCAGGCCATAGACCTTATTAGTTTATTGCACAAGAGGGATTCATGAGGTTTGGTGTTTTTCGTATATGTGTGTGTGTGTGTGTGTGTGTGTGTGTGTGTGTTTAAAGCATCTGTCTTAAAATTTTTATCACATAATTATGTAAAACAAACTATTATGCTTTGTAATATGTGCACTGGTGATCATAACATCTTGCAATGACTACAGCATAAGAACATCCAGACAATATATTCAGAATGAAATCTAAGGTAATAAAAGAAAAAAACCAAGTAACACATACTAAATTTTTCCATATGAACAAACTAAGGTTTTAGAAATGCTCCTAGATTTCAAAGTCTTATTTTCAGGTTAACAAATTCACGCATACACAGACATACACACACACATGCAAACCCTCCAAAGACATACACACACACATGCAAACACTTATAAATCAGGCAATTTATACAAATTGACTAAATGAAGATTCTCTATAGAAAACTTCTAAGTCATGTGTTTCATGAAGTTTAGGTCTATACACAATATGTACTACACACATAAACTCTAACACACACTCACACATTCAAATTAGCTTTGTTTATTTGGGGGGGTGCCATGTGGGGGAGAAGGATAGTAAAATTCATCCAAAGATCTAGATATTATGCAATTTATTGACTTAATGCAGAGAACTAAAATATGTTGTTTCTTTTTTAGCGTACTTTTTAATATTTTAAATAACAGCGTTCTCTAGTCATAAAAGTAATACTCACTAGCTGCAATAAACTGTGAATATACAGAGAAGCACCAGAAGAAAAAAAACCAGAGCCACCAAAAGACGTCAAACACAAAAAAAATATATAGCAGGATAAGAACAATGGATCTCAAAAAAAGGCAAAAACGATTAAAGAAACACCAATAGTAAGTCCTTACCTATCAATAACTACTATAAATGGATTAAATTATCCAATCAAAAGACACAGACATAGAATGGACAAAGAAACAAGATCTAATGATATTCTGCCCACAAGAGACTCACTTTAGCATTAAAGACAAGCATAGACTGAGAGTGAAGGGATGGAAAAAGATATTTCAACTAAATGGTAACCAAAAAAACAAAGGTAGCTATACTTATATCAGATAAAATAGAGTTTAAAATAAAAATGATAAAAAAAGAGACAAAGAAGGTCATTATGAATGATAAAGGGGTCAATCCATCAAGGAAGACATAACAATTATAAATATTTATGCACCTAACACTAGAGCACCTAAATATAGAAAGCAAAAACTAACAGAATTAAAAGGAGAAATAAGCAGCAATTCAGTAATAGGCAGAGAATGTAATACCCCACTCTCAACGATGGATAGATTATCCAGACGGATAATTAATAAAGAAACAGCATATTCGAATGACACTATAGAGCAAATGAACCTAACAGACATATATAGAACATTCTATCAGCCAACAGCAGAATACACTTCAGTCTCAAGAGCACATGAAGTATTTTCTAGAATAAACCATACTTTAGGCCACAAAACAAGTCTTAGCAAACTCAAGAAGACTGAAATAATATCAAATCTTTTCTCTGATAACAATTGTATAAAACTAGAAATCAATAACAAGAGGAAAACTGGAAAACTCACAACTACTTGGAAATTAAACAACACTCTCTTGAACAATCAATGGATCAAAGAATAAAGTAAAGAGAAAATTAAAAAGTATCTTGAGACAAACAAAAATGGAAATGCAATATACCAAAACTTATGGGATGCAGCAAAAGCAGTTTTAAGAGGGACTTTCATGGCAATAAATGTCTATATTAAGAAACAAGAAAGATCTCAAATAAAAAGCCTAACTCCATGCCTCAAGGAAATAGAAAAAGAAGAACAAACTGAACCCAAAGTTATCAGAAGGAAGGAAATAATAAAGATAAGAGCAGAAATAAATGGAATAGAGAACAGAAAAGAAATAGAAAAATAAATCAACTTGCGTTGATTCTTTGAAAAGATAAAAAATGTTGACAAGTCTTTAGCTAGACTAACCAAGGAAAAAAGAGAGAACACCCAGATCAACAAAATTATAAATGAGATAACAAAGGATTATAAGAAGCTACTATGATCAACTATACACCAACAAAACTGGAAAACCTAGAAGAAATAGAAAAAAATGTTTGTAACATATAACCTACCAAGACTAAATCAGGAAGAAATAGAAAATCTGACCAGACCAATTACTAGTAAGGTATTTTAATCAGTCATCAAACATTTCCCAGTTAAGAAAAACTCAAGATCAGATGGCTTCACTGGTGAATTTTACCGAACTATTAAAGTATTAATGTCAATTCTTCTCAAACACTTTCAAAAAATCAAAGAGAAGGCAACACTCCCACACTGATTTCACAAGGTCAGCATTACCTGGATACCAAAGCCAGAAAAGGACACTACAGCAAAAGAAAACTACAAGCCAATATCCCAGATTAATATAGATGCAAAAAATTCTCAATAAAATACTAGCAAACCAAATTTAGCAGCATATTAAAATGATCATTAACTATGATCAATTGGGATTTATCTCTTGGATGCAGGGATGTTTCAATATACTCAAATCAATCAACGTGATGTAACACATTAATAGAATGAAAGAAAAAAATACGATCATCTCAACAGATATAGAAAAAGCATTTGACAAAATTCAACATCCATTCATGATAAAAATGCAACAAATTAGGTATAGAAGGAACATGCCTCAACTTAATAAAGGCCACATATGACAAGCCCCCAGCTAACTTCATACTTAATGGTGAAAGGTTGAAAAGATTTTTCCCTAAGATCAGGAACAAGACAAGAGTCCTTACTCTCACCACTTCTATTTAACAAAGTACTGAAAGTCCTAGCCAAAGCAATCAGGCAAGAAAAAGAAACAAAAGCAATCAGGCAAGAAAAAGAAACAAAAGGCATCAGAATTGAAAAGGAAGGAGTAAAATTGGTTCTATTCACAGATGACATGATTTTATATATAGAAAATTCTGTTTTATGTATATAACAAAATAACTGTTAGAACTAATAAAATTAATTCAATAAGTTGCAGGATACAAAATCAATACACAAAAATCAGTAATGCTTTGATACACTAACAACAACTTATATGAAAAAAAATTAAGCAATCTTATTTACAATAGCATCAAAAATGGTAAAATAGTTGGGAATAAATTTAACCAAGGAGGTGTAAGATCTTTACACTGAAAACCACAAGACATTGATGAAAGAAATTTAAAAAGACACAAATAAATGGAAAGCTATATGTGTTCATGGATTGGAAGTTTTAATATTATTAAAATATCCATACTACTCTCAAATCCATGTATAGAGTTGATGCAATCCTTATCAAGATTCCAATGGCATTTTTTAGAGAAATAGAAAAACAATCCTAAAATTTATATGGAAACACAAAAGACCATCAATAGCCAAAACAACCCTGAGAAAGAAGAACAAAGTGGGAGGCACTTCACTTCCTGATTTCAAGCTATGTTAGAAAGCTATAGTGATCAAAAAAGTATGGTACTAGCATAAAAACAGACACACAGATCAATGGAACAGAATTGAGAGCCCCCAAAATAAATCCATGTATATATAGTCAATTAATATTTGACAAGGAAGACAAGGATATTCGGGGGGGGGGGGGGAAGACAGTGTCTTCAATAAATGGTGCTGGGAAAATTGGATATTGACACATAAAAGAGTGAAATTAGACCAATATCTTAAACCACTCATAAGAATTAAATCAAAATTGATTAAAACTTAAATATAAGACCAGAAACCATAAAACTCCCAGAAGAAAACATAGGAAAAAACTCATTGACATGGGTCTTGGCAATAATTTTTTTGGATATGACACCAAAAGCACAAGCAACAAATCAAAAATAAATAAGCAGGATGACATCAAGCTTTTTAACCTTCAGCATAGCAAAAGAAACTATCAATAAAATGAAAAAACCTACAGAATGAGAAAAAGATTTTGCAAACCATTTATCTGATAAGTGATTAATATCTAAAATATATAAAGAACTCATATAACTCAATAGCAAAAAACCAAACAATTCAATTAAAAAATTGGCAAAGGACCCAACTAGACATTTTTCCAAAGAAGACATATGAATGGCCAATGGATACATGAAAAGGTGCTCAACATCACTATTCATTAGGGAAATGAAAATCAAAACCAGTGAGATTTCACCTCATACCTGTTAGAATGGCTGTCATTAAAAAGACAAGAGATACATATTAGCAGGGAGGTGGAGAAAGGGGAACCCTTGTGCATTATTGGTGGGACTGTAAGTTGGTACAGCCACTATGGAAAAGAGTGTGGAGGTTCCTTTTAAAAATTAAAATAGAAGGGCTTCCCTGGTGGCGCAGTGGTTGAGAATCTGCCTGCTAATGCAGGGGACACGGGTTCGAGCCCTGGTCTGGGAAGATCCCACATGCCACGGAGCAGCTGGGCCCGTGAGCCACAATTGCTGAGCCTGCGCGTCTGGAGCCTGTGCCCCGCGACGGGAGGGGCCGCGATAGAGAAAGGCCCGCGCACCGCGATGAAGAGCGGTCCCCGCACCGCGATGAAGAGTGGCCCCCGCTTGCCGCAACTGGAGAAAGCCCTCGCACGAACCGAAGACCCAACACAGCCAAAAATAAATAAATAAATAAATAAATAAATAAATAAGAAAATCCTTTAAAAAAAAAAAAATTAAAATAGAACTACCACATGGTCCAGCAATTCCACTTCTGGAAATATATCTAAAGGCAATGAAAACACTAACTCGAAAAGATATCCACACCCTCATGTTTATAACAGCACTGTTTATAGCAGCCAAAATATGGAACACGGAAACAACCTAAGTGTACATTGATGGATGCATGGATAATGAAGTTGTGGTATAATATTTCACACAGTGGAATATTTTTCAGCCACATAAAAGAAGAAAATCCTGCCATTTATTGTACAACAACATGGATTGAACTTAAGGTCATTATGCTAAGTGAAATAAGTCAGATAAAGACAAATACTGTATGATCTCACTTACATGTGGAATCTTTATAAAATAAAACAACCTAACTCATAGAAAAAAGATCAGATTTGTGGTTATCAGAGGTGGGGGGTGGGTAAGTGGTGGGAAGGGAATTGGATGAAGGTAGTCAAAAGGCACAAATTTCCAGTTTTAAATAAGTACAGGGATATAATGTACAACATGATGACTATAATTAACATCGCTGTATGGTATATTCGAAAGTTAAGAGAGTAAATCCTAATATTCTCACCACAAGAAAAAAGTTTTTTCTTTTACTTTGTATCTATATGAGATGATGGATGTTAACCAAATTTACTGTGGTAGTCATGTCACAATATATGTCAGTCAAATCATTATGCTGTACACTTTAAACATATACAGTGCTGTATGTAAATTATATCTTAATAAAACTGGGAAAAAAATTTATATATTGCTTGTGGAAATGAAAACACTTTAACATTTTTTAGAAAATTATTTGGTAACATATTAACAAGACTCAAACATATTCATGTTCTTTGACGATATTCTGCTTCGAGTCTGATATGACTACATCATGAGAAATATGGAAAAATCACATCACAAATATGTTCATTATTGTGTTACATATAATGATAAAAATAGTAGAAGGAACATAAATGAAACATGGGAAATTGGTGAGGTAAATTATACATGTCAAAATGGAAGAATACTGTGTATTTATTCAAAATAACATGAAATTATGTATAAAAGAAGATATAAGGATATATTGTACAACACAGGGGATATAGTCAATGTTTTATAGTAACTATAAATGGAGTATAACCTTTAAACATTGTGAGTCACTATATTATACACCTGTAAATTATATAATATTGTACAAGTATACTTCAATTAAAAATAAATAAATAAAAATTTTAAAAAATAACATGAAAAAGCTAATGATGTAATATCACAGAAAAAAACAGAATACAGAATTATATACATAAGGCAATTGTACTTTATGTTAGGGATAATTTCCTGAACACCACACAAAATTCAAGACAACCCTTCAGATAGGAATAAATGTCAATGGAGTGATGAATTTACAGAATATGTACATCTACAGTCATGTTAACATATTTTTACCATATGCTTCTTTCACATTTTCAGGCTTATCTCTTACATTTCTCAGTGTTCTCTCCAAAATGTCAGCACTGAGTAAAATCATGATTGTTTGGCCTTCATCACAGTGTTTTATCCAAATGGAATTCTATTCCAGTATTATTGATTTTCAGGCCTATTTTTCAGCACCAGAACAACCCACCATTTGAGGAACACTTGAAAGACAGTGTTATAAGAAACTATAAATATTTTAAATTATAAAAATTGAATACAGAAAAAAACATAGCCCAATAGTTGCCAAAAACATTTACAGAATTTCTGATATATATGAACTACAGCATGTTTCACATGATACTGAAAAAGATGGTGGGCATTTCCATTTAGCAGTTAAAGTGACACTTTATAAGGAAATAGCATAAACCCAGTTTATAATTCATGCCAGCTTTGATTTTGGAATAACAGGTTTTTACATTTATTTCAGCAAGTTATTTAAATATATGACCAATCCTAAATGATACATACGCCAAAACATATGTTTTATGAAGCAAAATTAACTTTAAACATATCTAGTCAAGCCCCAGTGAAATACTGGAATAGCCACCTATAGTAGGTTGAATTGTGGGCCCCCAAAAATATGTCCATGCCTTAACCCCCAGAACATGTAAATTTGAACTTACTTGGAAAAAGGGTTTTTGCAGATATAATTAAGTTAAGGATCTTGAGTTAAAATCATCATGGATTGGATTATCTGGGTGGCTCCTCAATCCAGTAATGTGTCCTTATAAAAGACAAAGGAGAGACTGGAGAATGGGAGAAGGCAACGCGAAGACTGGGGCAGAGATTGGAATGCTGGCTACAAGCCAAGAAACACCAAGGAACACCTGGAGCTAAAAGAACCTGGAAGAGGCAAGGAAAAGAATATTCCCTAGAGCTTCTGGAGGGAGCGTGGCCCTGCCGACACCTGGAAATCAGACTTCTGGCCTCCAGAACTGTGAGGGAATAAGTTTTTGTTGTTTTAACCACTGAGGTTGTGGTAATTTGTTAGGCAAGCAACAAGAAACTTATACACCATCCTTTAATTTTTCTCTTCCTTTAATAAAACCTTTTAATTTCTAGTAGCAAAAATATCCCTTTATAAATATGCATTAACCCTTGAGGGTCAGAACGGAAAACACACACACAAATATATACATAGCCAAGGACTAGCAAATCAATACATGTTTACACTTTCAACTATTTTGACAAGGGTAATTTGTCATTCATTATAATGCTTCAGAATAAGCTGGTTCCTAGTTTTCGAAAGGATGTTAGCTTTAAAAGCATGAAAGCCCCTCAGTATACTCATCATTAAATCCTCCCTGAGAAGTGACTTGAATATGTCAAATTCCTCTGAGAATTATAGTGTTTATTATTAAGCAAATTTTTCATTGTCCTTACATCTAACAAAGCCCAGCAACTTCAAGAAGAGAGATCATAGAATTCTAGATAAATATGAACTAGGAAAACACAGTAAATTCTGCCTTTTAACCTTATTCACTTACTGCTGAGAGATGAGGATCAGAGATATACTTGTCAGTTTGCGGCAGGACAAATCTCTGAAATATGTGCGTTCTAGTTGCAACTCATCACCCACCCCTATTAGACATCCCCTGACCTCCTTGGCATCTCTAAATAATAATTAAACTCCCCAAATTCCCTCAAGGATCCAAATTATGAAAATTATTTTATTGATCAGACCATCCAATGAAATGGTATACTTACTAATAAAAAAAAAATTTTTCTATTATGCATATGTACTACTTTTTTTAAAGAATAAAAATCGTAAATAAAATACACATGCTGAATTTAAGAGACCGTTTCCTCAAAGCTGCTCTGGACCAACATCATTCCCTCCAAACCCTGGGGAGAGATTTCTGCAGAGGTGCCATGACAACTTTTCACCAACATCCTGTTTGTAGAGTGGGTAAGAAGCTAATAGGACAAAAGGAGTTTACAGCTCTGGAGGCTCAGCCAGCTAACATGGTCTGAACCTGCCACATCTATATTAGAATCATTTTACAACCAAACTCCATTTACAACCCCGAGTCCAGCAAATTTCACAAATCTCTAAACCTTACATAATTCTTTTCTCTGTTCACCTTGCTCTGGCTGAAGTGTCAAAAAGGTCATGAGGGGCGATAAGAATTACAGTAGCCCCCCCATTATCCGAGGTTTCGATTTCCTCGGTTTCAGTTACCCAAGATCAACTACGGTCTGAAAATATTAAATGGAAAATTTCAGAAATAAACAATTCATAAGTTTTAAATGCACTCTGTTCTGAGTATTGTGATGAAATCTCTCATCCTCCAGCTTCATCCCACCTGGAACAGCAGTCATCCTTTGTCCAGCAAATCACACCTCTTAGGCACTTAGTAGCCATCTCTGTTATCAGATCAATTGTCTTGGTATCACAGTGCTTGTGTTTAAGTCACTCTATTTTACTTAATAAAGTCCCCAAGGCACGAGAGTAGTGATGCTGGCAGTTCAGATATGCCAAAGAGAAGTGGTAAAGTGTCTCCTTTAAGTGAAAAGGTGAAAGTTCTCAACTTAATAAGGAAAGAAAAACAATTATATGCTAAGGTTGCTAAGATCTATGGTAATTTTTATTATAGTGTATTATTATGATTACTCTAGTTTATAATTAAGTTATTGGTATTAATCTTACCATGCCTAATTTATAAATTAAACTTTATCATAGGTGTGTATGTCTAGGAAAAAACATATTATACATAGGGTTTGGTACTATCGTGGCTTCAGGCATCCACTGGGGGTCTTGAAATATATCCCCTGTGAATAAGGAGGGACTACTGTAATATTATTGCCCATAAAAGCAACAAACAGATGAAAAGGAAAGGAAAAGAAAGGAAAAGGAGAAGGGAAAGGAAGAAAATGGAAGGGAAAGAAAAAATAAATAAAAAAAGCAAAGCAAATGAAGAAAAGACCTTTGTAAAATGTGTCCCCATGTAACTCCTTCCAAGGAAAAGTAAATTTCCCCCAAATTTAGTGAGCACTCAGTCTCCCCTTCCTCGCCTCTCATTCACCCGTCAGGCCACTGCAATCTGACTTCTACTCCATTATTCCACTTAAGTCATTACACCAATGTCACCAATAATCTCCAAGTTGCTAAATCTAATAGACTCTTTTTAAATGTTTCTTGGCCTCACTCCAGTGTTTGACTACTTTATCTTAAAACATTCACCCTTTGCCTCTATAACACCACTGGCTACCTTTACCCCACCATTCCAAACAATCCTTCTTTTTATGGCATGAGAACATTCTAATAATATATTGCTAAATGGAAGTAAGCTGAGTATTTATAATTTTAGCTATATAAATATAGATGCATATCACATCATTAAAGACTCT
Organism: Balaenoptera acutorostrata; assembly: GCF_949987535.1. Classification (NCBI taxonomy): domain Eukaryota; kingdom Metazoa; phylum Chordata; class Mammalia; order Artiodactyla; family Balaenopteridae; genus Balaenoptera; species Balaenoptera acutorostrata. The sequence goes on from NC_080067.1 coordinate 32,837,804, forward strand.
AAAAAACATTAAATGTGATTATTACCTCTAGGAGATGAATAATATGAGCAATCATATTTTTTTCCTTATATTTCAAGATTTGTCAACACAACTAAATAAAGGTCATTTTTATATGCACATGGAGCAATAATTTAAATACATGTAGAGATAGAGAAATGTCTCTTTACATAGACCTTTATTTTGTACATACCAAAATTAGAGTGACCTTTCCAAATGTATTGGACAATGCCACATTTAGGTATTTGCCCAACAGAAATGTATATATACATGTGTATATGTATGTATGTATGTATGTATATATATATATATATATACATCCATCAAAATATATGCAAAAGAATGTTAATAGCAATAACATACGTAATAACCCCAAACTGGAAACTACCAAAATGTCCATCAAGAGTAGAATACATAAATAAGTTGTGATCTACTCACTGAATACTATAGAGCAATGAAAATGAACAAACTGCAATCATGTAACACAGATGGAAAAATCTTAGAAACAAAATGTTGAGTGAAAACACTGTACATATATATACTGCAGATTTCATTTAATATGAAATTAGAAACCTGGCAAAACTAATCTATGGTGTCAAGATAGTGATTATCACTGGAGAGACATGAGAATGGAAGACACAGCAGGGTCTTCTTGGATGTTGATGATATACTCTTTTTTGATCTGGGTCCTGCACACATGGGTGTGTTCAGTTCATAAAAAGTCAAGTTTCACAGTTGTAATTTGTGTATTTTTTCCTGTATGTATGTTATATTTCAATAAAGGTCTCAACAACTCAACTAAGAACTACAGCCATCTTTCAGTGAGGAAGTATCACTACTGCATTTATATATGGATTGTGATTTCCCCTTCAAAAATGTCTGGACCACGGTGCAGCCACTATGGAAAACAATCTGGAGGTTTCTTAAAAAACTAAAATTAGAGTTACCATATGTCCAGCAATCCCACTCCTAGGCATATATCCAGAAAAGATGAAAACTCTAATTCAAAAAGATACATGCACCCCAATGTTTTTAGCAGCACTATTTACAATAGCCAAGACATGGAAGCAACCTAAGTGTCCATTAACAGGTGAATGGATAAAGAAGATGTGGTACATATATATAATGGAATATTACTCAGCCATAAAAAATAATGAAATACTACCATTTACAGCAACATGGATGGACCTAGAGATTATCATACTAAGCAAAGCAAGGGAGACAGAGAAAGGCAAATATTATATATATCACTTATATGTGGAATCTAAAAAAATAATACAAATCAACTTATTTACAAAACAGAAACAGATTCACAGACATAGAAAACAAACTTATAGTTACCAAAGGGAAAAGGGGAAGGGGATGGATAAATTAGGAATATGGGGTTAAGAGATACACAGCAATATATATAAAATAGATAACCAACAAGGACCTACTGTATAGCACAGGGAATTATATTCAGTATCTTGTAATAACCTATAATGGAAAAGAATCTGAAGCTGTATACCTGAAACTAACACAATATTATAAATCAACTATAGTTAAAAAAAATAAATAAAAATGTCTGGACCATATTAAATATCATCACACCTCCTTTGGAAAATAGTGAAAAGAGTAAGATCAAACCAAGAAATTGATCAAATCAATTTTGCAGGCAGGCTTTTGATTTTTTTTTTTTTAAGACCTAACTCTTTGAAATTACTTTTCCTCTGGAGAACAGTCAGTACCTGTGTGTGTGTGTGTGTGTGTGTGTGTGTGTGCGTGCGTGCACACATTAGAATCAGAGTTCCACTCCTGAAAATCTTCTCTTTGTTCTATTATCTAACTTAATGTTAATGCACAGAAAACAGAAAAAAACACTTTAAAAAATCAAATTAGGTCAGGACAACCAGGAAAGCCAGAATCAAAGAGTAAGTGAGACACGTGGGCCGTCTAGTCAGAGGATCACCTATTTCAACCAATCTTGACTCATCCCTTTACTAGCTGTGTAATTTTAAAGAAGTCACTTCACCCTTCTCAGCCCCAGTGCCCTCACCGGCAACAGGCTACCAAGTGAACTTTTTTAGAAAACAAAAGGAAAAAACAACTCTGGGCATAAGAAACGTACCTCAAAATAAAAATAGAATATTTTAAATGTGCTGCAATACAATCAAATATCTGTGTTTTATAGAAAGCTACTTTGAGACCATATTTGCATTACTCGCTCTTGTGTTACATGTGCGTGTATATATATGTATGTATATATATATAATATACATATATGGCTGGTTGCTTATAAGTCTACATCCTTTCATATATTAAATGGGGAAATTCTGAGAGTGCTGTTTATTCATTTCTGACATTTTATTTGTGAAAAGAGAATGTTAATATAAGCAAAATTTTAGCTCATATTCATAAAAATGATAACACTGAATCTAGACATCTTAGAAGGAACTCCCAAAGTTCAATGAAATGTTCATGGATGGAATTCTCATTAACCTTGAACATCCTCCAGATGCTCCTTTGATAATGTTAACTGCCTTAAAAACCATGTGGTTTCAGCCCACTGACCCGTACAATACATGGCGTGAATGCACATGTGAAAGTTGAAATCAAAGTTTGAGAAAGGTGAGTTGTCTGATTTCAGATGAACCTCTACAGACTCAATATTTTTGTTAGCCCTTGTTGAGTAAGTTCACACTGTGGGTTTTTTTTTCTTTAGTTACTTACCCATGAACACATGATGGAATCATGTGTTCTATGTTGTCTTTAATTTTAAAGGCAGCTGAAGTGTCCACGTAGCAGGGATCTAAAACCCCACATAAAGAGTTTCTGCAGCATTTTTGTTGCCAGTAATGGTATTAACCAACATATTGCTAAGATTTTTAGCTCTAAAGTTAGAATTAAAGATAGCAATCTACTCTGAACTTTTACATTTCAAGATGAAGAAAAGCAATGGGAGCTCCATGAAGACAGAAATTTTTGTATGTTTTGTTCCCTTCCATATCAGCAGCACCCAGTACAATGCTTGGCACATAGCGGAGCTCAATAACTATTCAAAGAATGAATGAATATAGGTTCCTTACTTGCAGATAAGGAAATTAATCTACTTTGCTGAACCTTGATTTCCCCACCAGCTGACTCTATGCAAGTTTGGATATTATGGATATTATGTATTTTCCATTTAACATTTTTCTTTCCTGTCTTTCCTCTAGTCACTTCTAATATTTATCCTTTGAAATAACTTTCGGACACTTATTATACCAAGTGCCTTCTTCTTATAAAATACAATGCTCAGAACTAATTTCAGTAACACAGCTGTGGTTTAATTAGAACGGGTATAGTGATTCTATTTCTTTCCTTATGCCAGACATTGTAATTTTAACTTTTAATAAAAGAAATCTTCAAGTTATGCCAGTCTTATTGGTGGTGGTGAAAGGATATGTGTTAGTTTATACTGAAACTGAAGTCAACTAAATTCCTTTGACCAGATCTCATCTGTATAAAAATACACTGATGACTTTATTAGGATCCAAATTATAGGCTTTACATTGACCTCTATGATTTTTAAAACTCAGGTTTATCATTTCTAACTATTAAAGTATTTTACATATTATCAGTGGTCAAGATATTAACCATCATTGTGGAGAAGTGCCAGACATGAGTTCATCTAAGGTCATTCCATATAGCTGAATTATGCTTGTTCAAAGCCATTTGTCCTCTTAGAGACAGTGGAAGGTTTGGCAGTCCCTAAAACACCAAAGATTCTACAACCAGTCCCTAAATACTTTTCACTGAGCTTAGCTAGCACTTCAGGTGCAGGGCAGGGTGCCTGCACAGTTATTGTCAAGTTCAGGAGGTAAGAGATCAAACAGAAGAGCAAAAGAGAAAAAACTGACAAAGGAAAAGGGCAGCATTCAAAAGGTCCTACCTGCTGGCACTGAAGCTAGAAAGAGAAGTTTAGCTCACAAATGCTCAGCATTCTCCTACCAATTCCTTGCCCCTGTGGTCTTCTCTCTTGATGCTTGCCTTCCTGGAATCTCAGAACTAATGGAGCACAGGGCATAGTCCTGTGGATGACCACTGATTCTTCCTTATTCAAATAAGTCTTCCTTATTCAAAGAACCAGTGAAATCCTATGAAATGTTCTCATACTAACCAAAAGATTTTCCCAAACTTCTTTGGAAACATAAGACTCATGATACACTCCTTATCTTTTCATATATACATTTAACTTTGATTTGTAACCTCTGTATTATAGATTGGCATGTACATTTAGGGGGATTTTTTTAATGTCTTTATATTTTTCTCCTTTCTTTGACACAAGGAGTGTTCTGAGGACAAAATCTGCATCTCATTAATACCAGAAACTAGTGACTTAATGTCCTGTGATGATGATGATGCTGGTGATGGCAAGTATGAAGTCGACATTAATTAGCAATATGCTCACAAAAAATTGTCAATAGGCATTATTTCAAGGGAAAGTGCCATATGTAGAGGGATTATTTGGAGTGTTAATTATAATTCTCAAAAAATGGGAATAGCTAAATACTTTTTAAATCATTTAACACGTGTGTGTTAAGCACTAGTCAAGGCACCAGAGGTATAGGAGGAAACACAGCCTGCATCTGGCCATCTCCAAAGAGCTTTCATTTCTTTCTTTTAGCACTGTCTCCTCCTTTCCCACATCTTCCTCCTTTGCCACCACTTCCTCCTCCTCCTCTTCCTTCTTTGCCTTCTCCTCCCTCTTAAATAAATATTGTCCACTGCCAACAAGACAATTATTGCTTAGTAATTACCACTTAAAAATAGTTATAAACAACAAGGACCTACCGTATAGTGCAGGGAACTATAGTCAATATCTTGTAATAACCTATAATGGAAAAGAATCTGAAAAAGAAGCGATACAGACATACATGTATGTATAACTGAATCACTTTGCCATATACCTGAAACTAACACAACACTGTAAATCATCTGTACCTCAAAAAAATTATAGAAAAACACTATAAGTTCAGTCGTTTACTAAACGTAAGAAGTCATGACCATAAGTGGGTATTTGCTATTTTCTTAGCTATGACACCTTGAACAAGTGTTTTAACCACATTGAGCTAATTTTCTCACCTAGTAATATGAGGATAACAAAATCCACCTTAAAAGTTTTGCTGTAAACTGTGGAGATCATGTATATAAAGTTTCTACTACATCGCATTGTACAGAATACACAATAAATGATAACTGTAATCATTTACTTAGAGCAGAATGTACTTTCAAAAGATCGCCATAACAATATTTCCAATCACACACATTCTTCTGCCATAAGTCCCTGTTACTCCTCCATCAAGAGAATTATATTTTTTCACAACCCCGCAACTCATGAATCTAGGCAGCCCTAAAACATCAAAAGTAACACCGTATGGAAACACACTCATGGACTTCGAAAACAAACTTACGGTTACCAAAGGGGAAACGTAGAGGAGAGAGATAAATTAGGAGTTTGGGATTAACATATACACACTACTATATATAAAATAGATAATCAACAAGGACCTACTGTATAGCACAGGGAACTCTACTCAATATTCTGTAATAACTTATATGGGAAAAGAATCTGAAAAAGAACGGACGTATGCATGCATATAACTGAATCACTTTGCTGTACACGTGAAACTAACACAACATTGTAAATCAACTATACTCCAACATGAACTAAAAATTGAATTAGAAAAAAAGTGACACTGTATCATCTAGGTGTAGTTCTTATATCTCCTGGCAGTTTCTGCAAAGTGTAAACTCCTCTGCTGGAGAGAGGTACTGGGCAGGTGAGGGAGAAAGCTATGTTCACTGTCCTATCTGATCGAGTCTTCAGACATATCCACAGCAGCAGCTATCTGATAGAGCAGCTGAGCCCAATTCACCCCCAAACCATGAAAAATTATAATAAATGACTGCTTTAAGCCACTAAGTTTTGGTGTGATTTGTTACAACAGATAACTAGAAGAGTACGGTACATTAAGTAACACAGAATCTTTTCAATCCTCATGTATTGGACCTTTCTGGGTATTTATTCTGGCTGAGCATTTCCTTCTCCAAAATTTCTTTCCCTTTCTTTTCCTCTGTCCTTTTCTTGCTCTCTTGCTGGCTTTCCCTTCTTTATTAATATTGTCATTCCTTGGGGCTCCATAATATATAACAGTGACCCCCAAGCACATATAGCCAGAGCAAACCACTTTGTGACCTCAAAATCCAAATAGTTAACCACCTACTTGGTATTACTACTTGGAAGTTTCACATCGCAGGTAGGGAATGCATTTTTCCCTTCTTTTCTTGACCTCCACATTACACCAAACTCTAGACTCCTTATTTGTAAATGCAAAACTATCATCCCTTTAATCATTTAAGCAGAGAAGTGGGTGTCACACTTCAAGCATGAGACTAGTTAAGCTTTGCCATTTATGTCTCTTCAGTATCCCTAAAATCCATTTACTTCTTTCTGCCTCCATGTTCTTAACTAAAAGTTTCCTACTATTTGATCTTGATTTAAAAGGCATTTCTCTTCTCTAATGCCTTCAAACTAGATTAGATCTTGGCATATATTTACATAGTACTGTGTACATCTCTTTTTGTAACACTGTTTACATTTGAAATTAACTCTTCCACATCTGTCTTCTCTACTAGACTTCAAGTTCCAGGAAGGAGGAACCATATATGTCTTGTTTAGTTCCATTTCCATTTGCGTTGTAAACACTCAAAGAATATTTGTTGAGTGAGTAAATAAACGATTATGAAGACAAACTATACAGCTGAGAAAGTTCGTTGTATTGTTACAAATGACTAACCAGGAGCAACAGGCAATCAAAACCTAGAAGTGATCCTGGGTCCAGTCTCTGAATACCAGTCTAAAATCTAGTATTTTATTTTGTTAACACATAGAATAAACACACATTTTTTTCTGTTAGTGGTCAGGGTGCCATGCAAACCATAAAGAGTGTTCATTGATTTCCAAACTTATCATGTGTTGTCTTTCAGTTTCTGTGTTTTTTTGTTTTTTTGTTTTTTTGTTTTTTTTACTGTGAATTGTTTGTATTGTTGTAAAACTTTTCTTATATTTTGGCTTTATCTTCGCAACTAGATATTAAATGGAGCGAAGTTTATGGCATGTATATCTTTCTCTCTCTCTGCAAATACCTCAGACCTTGGCACATAGTAGGTTTTCAAAAACAGTGAAGTATCAAATAACCCATATTTGATGAAATAATAAGCAAAAGAAAATGAAATTGCTGCAAATATTATGGTCAGTTGACCTCAAATAATAGGTGTCTTTCATTCATGTTCCTGAGAATGCTTCAAAGGATACAGATAGGGGTTACATCAGTTTCATTCCGGAATATGTGACCTTTTAGTGCTTGGGCCACAATTCGCTTTTTTCCAACCTCGGAAGTACTCCAAACCTATTGCACTCTTCAAAGTTCAACTCATCTAGCTCCCTCAGGTCATCCAAGCAACAGAAACAGAGATGCTCCTCTTGGGCCTTTAGTATTACCCTCAGACCTCTAAGGGCCTGACAGTTCCTGTAGTTTCCAGAGCTTTTTCAGGTTACAGGGTCCATATACCTTCAAGGACAGATGTCAAACTCAGACTCACATGTAGCTAATTTCATGCTTTAGTTATTTCTGCATATGAATGTTTACAGCCCTGCACCTTTCTCATTCCCTAGTTATTAAAACCTAAGTAATAAATTCCCGTATTCATGCAATCCAGGAATTCTACCTTCTTCTCCAAATTGCAGGCACTGGTGTGATGTGATAGACTTCCATGGGAAACCAAGAGCTGGCATCTCCTGAATGCCACATTCAGGACCAGTCCTGCTGAGAAGCGAGCAGTAGGTCTTGTGTGCTCTGAAATGGGTTCCTGAAACATCTTTTCTCTGGATGTCTCCCTTCTACACACACCTAGCTCTGTGTAATAGCTTTCCTAGCCCTTCACCTTTTTATTACCCCAAGCTGCTGAGTTTCAGAGTTTATTTTTGGATTGTTACATCAGAGTCCCATGTTGTCAAATGACTTGTTTAAAAACTGGACACTTTTGGCTTTTGCACATGATGAAGTGAAAGTTTTTTGGCAAACAAAGGTCAGCTGGGGTTTCCCAGGCATAGTATGAAGTCTTCATATCAAACATTTGTTCATGTGTGTAACGTGGATTACAAAGAGCCTTCTGTTCCATAAATGGCTTATTAAAGCATGGAATTTGGGAAAGCATGCTTTTCTAATATTTGAGATATTTTAGGATGGTGGGGAAAAGGTATATGCCATTCTACATTACCCATAAAACAAATTCCCTGGGGAAGGAAGTGAAAAATTAGAGGGGAAAGATTCTGTTACACTTTCTTATGCTTCCAGCTATTAAATCTAGAGAGGAAACAGTTCTTCCTCCCTAATCCTGACTACCCGCAATGGAATTTGTGCACCAGCCCCTGCATAAAACATAATGTTACAAATTACATGTGAAAGACCCTTTACTTGTTCAGGCCAACAAATGAATTTTTTTTTCTGTTGCATATTTAAAACAATTTTTGTTTGTAAATGTGGCCAAGAATATATGTGATGATAAAACCCTTTTTACCATTTTAAAGCTCACAAAATTAATATTTGACATCGTTTTTCAGTCCTTATTTTAAATACATACATCTAGTAAATTTAAAATAAAACATCACAGATCAACTGAAAATATTTTATCACTGGAAATTTTAATTGTTCAATATGTGAATGTGTTTGAGTCAAACACTGAAAGCAACTTTAAAAACACATTCAAGTCACTTAAAAACCCAAAAACAAATTGATCAAGTGAGGATTGAGAGCAACGTGTATCAGCCAAATGTGTTTCTAGTGGAAGTAGATTGTTTGGGGGAGAGAGGAGATTCCTGTGGATACTCCTGAGCGGCTGTTTTATTGTACTACATCTGGGGTGCCTTTTTTCTTTTTCTGCATGGCATCTACCTCATTTCCTGCATTTTTCCATTTCCCGATTTCAGCATCTATTTTCCTTGCTTTCCTATGTTAGAAAGAGAATGGGATCTCTTTGTTTATAAAATATAAAGAGCCCTGACAGCTTTTCTATACTCTATGGAAAGTAATTATATTTTGAGATGGTTATAAGAGAAGGAAAGAAAATTTCTTGAAATATACCTTTTAAAATCCAAGAGTCATCAAAACTGAACCTCACTAAGGAAGAGAAAGCTAATATAGCTTTTTTTTGAAGACTTTTCTCACTTAAAATTATAGTATCTACACAGTATAGAATAAAAAATAGCTTTCTAATGCATTATTGTTAGAAAAACTGTTTAAATGTATTCATTTATATTTTAAGAGAAAAAAATGTATAATGTAAATATATTCAGTAAAACAGGATTTTAATTATATTAATTTCAAGGGTAGAAATGTTAACATTATCTTATATTTTTCTATAATCTGAATTATAGACTTAGCTGATAATTTATTTTTAATACAGTGCTAATATTTCAAGTCAATACATACCTAATGATTTTTAAACATACCTGAAGGACATAAATATGCTTCTATAAAAATAAATCAAGTATAGATATATAATTGTTGAGAAAAATAATCTAGTATTTTTTTATTTTTTTAAAACAAGTGAAATATAAGGTAATAAGAATCTGTAAGTGAATTAATAACTACATTGGTGTTAATAATTTTTTAACATTTATTTTTTATGTCCAGACTTCTGTCAAGCATTGTGGCAATAATAAATAGAAGATTTATTCAAGTTTCTTGAACTCTTCATTCAAGATGCTTTGTAGACTTCTAGTAGTTGCCACATACATACGTAAAGGAACTCATCTTCCTTGACATATACGCATGTTGTCACATTATAATTTTGGTTGGATGTTTAACAATTAAACATTCAGTGAATTATCAATGCACGCAATAACAATTAAACATTGAGTGAATTAGCAATGGGTGCTCAAAAAAAAAAAACCCTTTTTGTTGCCACCGTGATATTATAGATCATGATAAAGTGAAAAAAACACTGGACAATAAAAATAGGAAATATGAGGTTTCATTTTGATTTTAAGTCCTGTTAACTAAAGATTTTATGACTAGGTCCCTATTGTCAAGAAACATATATTTAAATTGAGGAGGTAAGGTATGACTAGATAAAACAGCTACCCAGCCCCATGAAGCAGCATACATATAGTCATAACATCTGTATGTATCTTTGGTGCATACAGATGTTATGATACTATGGTTAATAGTTAGTGAACACTGACTGGCTTGAGCTGGGCATTGAGGAAAGCAACGACTTAGTCTTAGAGAAAATGAGAGAAATTTTCAAACACACTGAGCCTAATGAAAAGAGTTAGGAATGAGCATGACTTATAAGGAGTAGCTCAGAAGAGAATCAGAATATCACAGTCATTGTAAAATCTGAGGAAACTTGATAGATGCAGAATTTTAGGTTTCTTAGGATAAAGAATTAAGAAGCATATGCTTTAGTGCAGCAAATAACTGAATTAAAATGTGCAGTTTTAAAATTTAAATAAAACAAATATTTTAATTAAAAATAAAAAAAGATTTATTTGACAAGGTTATCTTTCTGTGTTTCAAAAATATACATATTCCTTATTAACAAAAAACAAGGGACCATATCACACATTTCGTGCATTTTCCCCAGTGTTAGAATCATTGGGAAAGCAAATGAATTAAGGAACCTAAACTAATTTAGAATTGCAAAATTGTTCGCTGCTTTGAAGCATAACTGCAGTGAAAGAAGTCAAAGTAGTGAGGACTGGGGTCACCATTTTTCTCTAGGAGAATACATCACCATACATCACTCTCTACCTTACTGCTCCAACATTTTTGTCATTATAAGACACCAGCCAGGAAGCTAAGTAAGCCTATCCAACATTCTTAAGACTATTTCTAATAAGATGGCCTTACTTTCAGACTTCTATACTTTGATCAGATACCTAAAGGTTAAAATCATTTTTCTGGATAATGTTTTCCTCAGTAGTTATATAAACAAAGCAATAAAATTAGGAAGCATAGAAGAACATATTATTAAACTGTTATTATAATTTTAATATCCTTGAGCTTCATAATAGAAAATAAAACATTCTGAAAGTAAGAAAACAAAACATTAAAAGTTTACACACAAATGGTATAATTTTCATTCCTCAAGTGTTTGGCTCATATTTGCCTTAAAACTTAATTCTAATACCTAATTAAAATAAGAACTTCATTTAAACATATTACTGTATTCTACATTTTTGTTTACCTCTGAAATATATATATTCTGTGATTTTTCTACTCAAGACGGATTTAAAAAAATATATGTTTTAGATATAAAAGTAAGGGTTTCCTGGTTCCCATCAAAATATTTTGTTGGATTTTTGAAATGTGATTTCATATATTGTAAAATCCATTTTAATTTCTACTTCAGTATCATATAATATTTTTAAATATATTCAAAGGGTAATAGTAACATGATGCTAGATTCAGATGAAGAGGTTAGGTCACCAATCATTTCTATTTTATCTTCACTTTTATCTGTTTAGACTACAAAGAGTGTCAATTCTTCGACAGTTCTAAGAGTTGAAGAAAGTTTTATTAATAATAAACCCCATTTTTTAAATTGTCAATATTGGATATATCATTTTAAATATTGAAGCACTTTGATTCCTCCCTAGTGGTAGCCCCTCATATATATCTATAAATTCATTACGTTAAAAAATATACAAATGTAAAAATCTAGTGAATCTCTTGTTAAAACTTTTCTCCATTTGTACAAATTATCATTGATTTGTTTTAAATAACATACAGAAGAATTACTTTTTTGATTTTGGTAACATGTTTATTGCTTCCTTTCTATGATAGGAAGACAATTCCAAAAAGTAAAACTGTTCAGAAATTTTATAAAATTCTCAGACTGTAAGTCCCTGAGCCTCTTCTCAACAGCAAACAATGTTCATCTTGCCTTTTTCTTTTTAATTTAATTTTATTTATTTTTTTATACATCAGGTTCTTATTAGTTATCCATTTTATACATATTACTGTATATATGTCAATCCCAGTCTCCCAGTTCATTCCACCACTTGCCTTTATCAGCCAGCACAGTTTCGATGCTCTGACTAAAAACGTAGTGCCAATTATTTTTAAAGGGAAAGCTTTCTCAAACTCACTCTTCATTATTTATTCTTAATTAGTCTAACTTCTAGATAACTATTTCACTCTCTTATATTCTCTTTGCATTGTCATATTTAATCTCTTAAAGTGGTTTCAATATTTCTACGTCAAATTTAGGAATGTTCAAAATACTAGCTTTCAAATAGGATCAGCCTAAACAGTGCAAGCTTATTTTAGATCCTAGTGAAATGTTACAAAGAGAGAAATGAAGAAATAATATCTGGAATTTTAAAAAGTGATAAGTACATGTCCTTCTTTCATAAAATCCTCATATACTTGTGTCACTAGCAATGGATGATTTCCATCTAAAATAGATTATTTTTGTATCATTATATTTCCAATGTGCATGAATGATTTGCTTTCGACACTTGTTTGAACTATACTTATTTATAGTAAAAACGTAATCCTTATGATTTCAGGCTTTTATTCAAAGTTCACATTTCGTGATATTACATTGACTAGTTTGGAACACTGTGCAATACTTATATTTACTTAACATTAATATGTATTGTCAGGAACTTGGGTTACAGGAATATAACTAATATTGACTATTACAGTGCTTAACATGCTTAATTAAATAAATCTCTATTTGTAAAATAGGGGAAAATATGCGTGACTAGTACTGCAAATTTCAGTTTTAAGAGAAAATGGATGTATTTTCTACTAGCTCAAAGATACAAGGGAAAAATTTATCTTGTGTATTATCTAATAGACCTTCCAGAACTAAAGACCACAGGAGGTAAGGCTAACAAAATTAATATGCAAAGAAGCTCAACACGAGGGACCTATAATTTTCTTGCAAATGGTTTCTCTTTAAGGATGAAACAACACAAGACAATACCAATTTCTTTCTTTTCTTGCAAATAGATGAAGCTTTAAAAAAAAAATTAACACATGACAGCAGGTGGGAAGAATCTAGACAAGTGGATATTCAAAGTAGGGGGAATCGAAATTTGATTTGCCTAACATTTCACAAACTAATTTGAATTCATTGGTATGTCTTTAAAAAACCAACTTGGATAGATATATTTAATTAATGAAGGATTGGCTAACTGTCAGAATCGAAGTAAACACTTAGTAGATGTGGTGAGCCATTACATATTTATGAACATGAAAGGGTTTACAAAAATAAAGTTGGTGGAACTTAACTCACTAAAAATATTTGTGAACATTTCATCTGTAATTTCTTTACTTGCAATCCTTTTACTTAACATATTAATATGTTATTGATTACAAATAATCTAGGTAAATTAGTAGATAAACAATCTCCAAAATCATTTTAAGTATTCACTCTACCCAGATTTTTAAAAGGTCAAGCAGAAAATGATACATTAACATTTTAAACAAACAATACAATTTTCCTCAGTCTTCAAATGCAGTAAGTTAAAATTAAATAATTTGCTTTCAGTTAGAGCATTAGTTCATCTTTAAATGATTTTTTCATATTTGTTCTTATCAGTTAACAATATATACATTATCTATCTGTACAGTAAAGAGTTCACTGTTGTTAGATTTATAAAATGTATTCCTGCACACCAGGAATGGTTTGGTGCTGTACTATTCCTATCAGTTTAAAACATGTTAGTGTCAGACAAGCTTTGAAACCAACAAATCAGTTCAGTATAATCTGAAATTTTAAAATCTGGGCTTTCAAGAGAAAAGAACAGTATGTCAAATTGAATATCTCATTTCAACTTTCTCTCATAATTTGATTTTCTGATGTATCTAAAAATGATCTGGTGTAACAATAACATAATTTATATCCTAACAACACTAAAGATAGGGAACAAAAATCACATGCATTTTGATTGTGAATTCTTGTGTGAATAAATAATCAAATTTAATTGGCTAATGAATTGAAGACCATTTAATGGAGCAAATTTGGAGGTTTTGTTGTTTTAATAATTGGCTTTAAAATAATTGATACAGTTGGAACATAATGATATTTTTTTCTGGATGTAACATAAACAATAATAATTTTGCTACTTTGTGTAGTAGTTTTGAACTTCATTAAAATCATCAGACATACTTTTACCTCTTAATGGTGAATTTATAATCAAAGATATTAATATACTAGATTAATGTAGTATAATGTTGTGCTTTACAAGAGTGTACTAGAAAAGTCTGAATGACTCATACCCAAGGGAAGAGTTGGTGCTATCAATTTAAAGTGTTTAATATACATTTATTTAAATGTGAAGTTGCACTTTGCCTGAGGAATGAGTATTTAAATTGACAGCCTAATAAAATTCCTAAGTAATGTAGTCTTTTCCCCCCATTTACTTATTAGTCATATTTAAAATCATTCATTTAGAGACACCAGAAAAGCATGTGAACTAATTGTTTAGGGAATTAAATGTTAATTCTATGGCTATCTTCTTTTTCATCATAAATGTAGAGCTTTGACCTTCAACCTTACTTATTGAGAGCAAATAAATTTCTGGATTAATGGCCCCAAATGAATGGTTCCAAAAATAGGAACAGTCAGAATATTTTAAATAAATAATATATATTATTAACATCAATGTAGAACTATCCAAAGGTTAAATCCAAATTTCAATTCTTAAACTAAAAATCAATAGTGTTTTATTATAAAATTATAAAATAATCTAAGCATTAATATGTAAAAAACTCCTCTTATAGAAACATTTTCAATAGTTGAAATTTTACACATTATTATGCCTTTTTCTATTTTCATAATTTATGGGTCTTGATAAATTTAATTGTTGTAGACATCATAAAATCAAATTACTTTCCATGCAATCAAATTAGTTACGTTAATTATTTGCTGGAGTTATGAATATGGAAATTCAGAAAAGAAACATTTTTCAGCTTTTCCAAGTAAACAATTATGAATCCATTTTCCTCGTGTTTTGGACAAAATGGAAATTGTCCTAATAAGTAGTATAAATTTTAGATAATTTACTAATTTAACATATATCATTCATATGCTTTATTTTGCCCTCACCAGGAGTTACCTATTAGTCAGCCAAAATCTACTCAAGTGTTCGCAATATATGTGGTATATTTCTAGACTATTTGCAACATATTAGTCTCTCTGAAATCTAGTGGAATTTTCCTTGTGGAATGGTTTCAACCAGTTACTGTACCCCTTCCCACTCTCCACCTCCGTAGGGACTTCATGACTAAAAACTGAGAAAACACACATACACACACACACACACACACACACACACATATACAGAGTAATGTTAAATTTTCAGGGATTGCTAAATGATAACACTATTGGACAAATTCAGCCTTCAGAAGTCTTTACTTTGGCCTCATAGTGGTTTTTAAATTTCTCAGTTTGCCTGCATCTAAGCAGGCATGCCCTTGTGGGTTAGTTCATCCCAAGACCACCATTCTCTGTGGTCATATATTGGCACAATTCACACAGTGACAGGTGCATGTAGATATTTGGATTTGTTACCGCTGCTTTGGCCTGACAAGTATCATGTTCTCAAAATAAGATTGGATTCTCCTGAATAGAAAACGTTCCGTTGTTTTCACTCTAACCTTTCTAGTCACTTCTTTTAGATCCTAAAATTATCCCCTGCTTCTTCCTAACCCTGATGGTTGACACAGTATGAAGACAACATTACTTTTATTAATCTACAATGTAGTTACCACAACCTGTTCAAAAGTATCAGCCATACTGAATAGAAGAAACAAAAAGATACACCGCCAAGTGGAAATATCACTTATTACTGCAAAAGAATACAAAAATTAAACATTAAAATGAAACATTAACATTAAAAGAGGTGTTATATGTCAGTTGTTTATCAAATAGAACATTAAATTGTTTTTCCTTCAACGGAAAACACTAATAGCCATTTTGTGTTTGTACTGGAAGCCGTCAAATACTGTTCTCTTGATAGAGAAGAGCTTTCATTATGAAATACCATAACACATACCAAAAATTTCATGATGTACTTAAAAAATAAGTTCAGAAATGTCTCAAAGTGTCTTTTGGTTGATATAGTTTTCATAAGAACTTATAGTTATATGGAATAACTGTAAACCAATTTAACATACAAGATTAAAGATGATAAAAATCACACCTTTGCATATGATTGCTTATGTTATAGTGATTTAAATATTACTAATCTTTTCAAGTCTTTGAAAGGAATAATTTATAGCTGTCTATTATCTAGCTTAAACTTACTTATATATACAATAATTCTTTCAAATTATGAAATATATTTTAAATTTTCTGAGGACCATCGGACTTTCATACAACATAATCATATGTACACGTCACAGCATACTGTTGTAGAGAAACTATGAGAGTCTTAAAAAGTCAGAAGTATATTTTATTGAAAGTATACTCTCATAAATTTCATTATTTTTCCCATGTTCAAAGAGGAAATTGCCGGGATGAAACCATATTCATTCATAGCCAAGGAATGCAGCACCCAAATATCTTCCTGGAATCACTTAGTATAAATGTGTTAATTCATAACAATATTGGGTTAAATAAATGCTGCTGTTGGTATAGTATAATTTTCTTTTGTGATAAATGCCATTGATTTGCTATTTAATTTTCAATTGATTTTATTTGCCAAATTATATACCAAACAGTCCCATGGGCTTATTAAATATATGAGGGCTGACAATGAAAAATGTGCATAGTTTTAGCACCAACTTTGTAAATTGCCTTAATAATAGCTGGTATAATGTAATAGTATTTCAACCAGTACTTTTAATTTCTAGCTCATAAAGCCTTTTCATTGAACCCCAAGGGTGTAGCTATGAAAGTAAGATTTAATTTTGTATATAATGTGGCCTAAATTAGCTTTAAAGCGATAGGAGAAACATGCAGTTACAAAAGATAGGCTGAAATTATTATAACTTGATATGAATTTCTCTAACAAAATTAATTATTATTTCAATTGTAACATATTTTGTAGTAAAAATTTGTCTATTCAGAATAAACATTTTAAGTCTTATTATTTTTAAAACTTTGACAAATGTATGGAAAACCTTCATGGACATATAATAAGAAGAACCCATTGGCCAAACATATTTTTCCCATACCTTCAAGCGCCCAGGTGGTCATAAAGGCCAAAGACACTTGCATGTTAACCTACTTAGAGTATCTCTTTGCTACATTAATTTCCTGCTAATTATTTGCCCTTTGAGACAATACAAGGAAATTTCAATATTGTACTTTTGTTCCTGATATTCGTATATAAGGAATAAAATATGTACTTTGTTATGTTTGTATGGTGCTTTACGATTGATAATAAGTTCCTATTTGTGATTCCATTTTGTCCCTGTGTGAATGTTTACAGCAAGTATTACTATCTCTGTCTCATGGGTGAATAAGCTTAGTATCTTGTCCAAGACTAATGCATTAAGATGACTAACATATATGGCAGGTGCACAGTATAATTTTTGACGTATGTAATAAAGTGACAATATTTAGTTCTAGGAAAAACACATATGGACTTGTAGAATTGGACAATCAATTAAGTCTACAATACCAACTATAGAATTGGACAATCAATTTTAATACACTAACAGTATTTCAAGTCTTTCTTAAATGACCTATGATTTGCTTGTTTTTATATTTCTAAAAGAAAAAAAAATTAATGAGTAGGCATGGGCATTCTTATTAAAGTGATTAATAGCCACATAAATTGCTACACAACACAAGTGCTTGACATTGGTTGACCAATATATTCAAGACACATGTTTAGACAGAGTTCTCTCTTCAATAAATTTTGATCTTAAAAGTAAGTGGGGGCTTCCCTGGTGGCGCAGTGGTTGAGAATCTGCCTGCTAATGCAGGAGACACGGGTTCGAGCCCTGGTCTGGGAAGATCCCACATGCCACGGAGCAGCTGGGCCCGTGAGCCACAGCTGCTGAGCCTGCGCGTCTGGAGCCTGTGCCCCGCAACGGGAGGGGCCGCGATAGAGAAAGGCCCGCGCACCGCGATGAAGAGCGGTCCCCGCACCGCGATGAAGAGTGGCCCCCACTTGCCGCAACTAGAGAAAGCCCTCGCACGAACCGAAGACCCAGCACAGCCAAAAATAAATAAATAAATAAATAAATAAATAAATAAATAATTAAAAAAAAAAAAAAAGTAAGTGAAGAAACATATTATGAAATATAGATAACTATTTCAAAATGGCATTGTGGTTTTATTCATTTCCTTTCTAAATTTTGGAGACAATACTCCTTCACTTGTGGTTTGAAGTCATGTCATATTTCATTATAAGGAAGAGGCAGAAATAATACGTAAGAAAGTATTGCTAACTCTAAGAGCCCACTTTCTGAGTTTTAGAGTCAGCTAACAAACTAGACTGATGAACTTAAGCAAGTCATTTCAGACTCCAGGTTCTTGATTTCTACAACTATATCACAAAATAATTGGAATATGTAAATTCTGAAGACCATACCCAGCTCCAAAATTTGTACAAATGTACAAAAGAGCCTTAAATTTTTTTTTCCAGAATTGCTGCATTTCAATCTCTGTTAGCTTAATTCATTTTTCCCCCAATAATTGCCCCCAATAATTGTCATATTATTCAACACAATCAAATTTTGAAATTTTGTACACACCAAAAAATGGATAATGGGAGGATAGTAAAGTATTTGGAAGGATGTGTACAAATGTTAACCTTTAGCATGTGGGGGAGGGAATTTTCGCAATAAAATGTTTAATCTCTCATTCAATAAACATGGGAAATATTGAACTCATATTTCTCTTAAAGTAACAAAAGGTATTTGTTACTTATCCTGCTATCACACAAAAAAATGAGATATACTTTGAAGCATGATGTGAGAATAATCTAAAATTATTTTTTAAAAGATGGCCATTGTTGCTGCAATACTTAAACAAAGCAGAACCTAAGGAGCCCTGGTTTGTGCAGTGTAGCCCATCCGGCAGGAAAGGAACTCTCCCTACGTTGATCACATGGCATCATAGCAGCACTGTAAAATCCTGGCTCTAAACTCACTGACTAAAAAGCCTGACATGGCATTCATTTATTACCAATCTGGGGGCTTTTCTTTCCCTTACTCATTTTTTTTTTTTTTTCGGGCTTGTCTTTAACCGAACATTTAATTTGTTTAGTCGCTGTGATTATGTTTTGGTGACATTTGGCAATGGGAACGATCTGGAAAGCTTAGAGGGAATACATTATGGTACCATAAATTTGAGATGGAAGTATGTTTTTATATTTCTGCCAGGAATATCAGATAGCAAGTTACTGTTTGAAAATCTGCTTTCTCCGTCTGCTCTGCTAATACAAGGGTGGGTGGTCCTGAGGTCAGCTCATTCCATCCTCTGAAAGACAATCACTATTCCGGATGTGTCCTGCATCTTGCCCAGTGACCAAGTTTGGGGGTATTTTCTTTCTCTCACTGAATGGATTTAATAAAGAAACGTGTGTGGTGTTTGTTCTGTTTTGTTTTAATTTTCTCTTGAGCCAATAGAGATTCTTCATAGCCCTGGCTTTCCCTATTTCTAAACTCCTCTGCAAAAGTTGCACATTCCACACCTGAGGTGGGATGCCTGCATTCTCCCAGCCCTCGACCGTGAAGAATGTGTTCCTGATCTGCATGTGCATCCTGATGCCTGCAAGATAAAGAGGGATTGGGCATAAAGACTGGGAATTCCCATGAAGAGACGAAAACAAATGATGTGGTTCAAAGGAGAAGTTGTTACAAGGAGAGATGCATTCCTGATGTTGTGCAAAGGATTGTGAGCATTCTCTACCCTGCAGAAGTTGCCTGAGAACAGTTACATTTGCCAATTCAATGTCTCCATGAGTTATCTGACTCACAAGTGTTTATTGTGAAAAGATATGTTGCCTGGCAACGGCTTTAACATGGTGCAACTGACTTTTCTGCACTTCTGAAAAGATGTTTTATTCATTAGTTGCCTTCCTTTGCTTATGTGTGTGGGTACACCCTCCCTTTCTGTATCAAATGCTACTTTCTGGTTGTGAACATCTCCTTTTGCTTCTAGACTAAATGTGCCATTGTTCTTCATGTATACATATACACATTCATACAATGAATAGGAAATGAAGTGGCTGAGGGGGGCTGTTTCTTGTTATGGGGGGAACAAGCAACCCTCATTGGGAACTAACTTTATGTTATATCAAAGATGTCCTTAGCATTTAAAATTGTTTTCTAAAGTTCAGGTTATTTATAGACTAAGAGAGAGAAAGAAAAACATAGGTGGTGTGATCAGTTCACTACAGGATTGTATTCCGAATTTCTATCCATAAAAATGAGCTTTGGCGATATATATACAAAATGAATAAATATATATATCTCAAATGGGGTGTTTTAAATTTTTTTTTTTTTTTTTTGGTTTTCTTTTTGTTGACTGCACTACAGGGCTTGTGGGGTGAAAGCCCAGAAACCTAGCCACTAGCCCACCAGGGAACTCCCCCATAGATGTGAGGTGTTTTAGACTTCAGGTTGCCACAAGCTTTATTTATCCCACACTTCACTGGGTAAAATATTGGTAGTGTTATAGCCAATCCCTCTGTATCTCCTTCCTTCCCCCAACTGTCGAAAGCAAGCCAGTCACTACACCCACAGGTCTTAAAGTCTGAAAGAGGGGCTGAACCTCCAGACAATGATGTAGGTCTTTGAGCTTCGATCAGAGAATTTCCACTCTGAGATTATTTTGTCCAAGCATTTTTTACAGCCAACTAGAACCCCAGAAGTGTTATCTAACTCTGCCAAAGTCACACAACTGCCTAGTAACTCAGGTCACACAAGCCCAGTCTCATGCTGCACTTCCAACAACATGAGGTCTTCCTTCTTAGGATTCACAACAAGATACAAATACCATTTCTGAAGAAAGTCTAACACTACAGAAGAAGCAAATCTGGCCACGATGACTGCAGCTGCTTACACAGGTGCTAGGAATTCTACTGTTAGTAGTATTCTTTATAAAAAAAACAGAAAAGGCTAACATATATTCAGTACTTATCACACACCGGAACTACCTTATATACACTATCCCATTTAGGCTGCACAACACTAGAAGGGGAGCATTATGATCTCCGTTTTACAGAAGATGACTTTAAAAGTTCAAGTAATTTGGGACTTCCCCCGTGGTCCGGTGATTAAGACTCCATGCTTCTTACTGCAAGGGGCACAGGTTTGATCTCTGGTCAGGGAACTAAGATCCCCGCAGGCTGCAGGGTCACGGCCAATAAATAAATAAATAAATAAAAACAAAAGTTCAAGTAATTTGCTCAAATCTATGCAGCCAGCAAATATAACAAAGCTACCATTTGCACCTGAACATTAAACTGTGCCCTCTAAGAGCTCAGAGTAAGCATGTCAATATAAATAAATATAATTACATTTGTAGCTGAGTACACATTATATAAAATAGTTTGAATTTTAGAGCTGGAAAAATTGTTGGAAACAATATATTGGCTTAATAACAACTTTGGTGTATGATTTTCCAAGAATTCATTGCCAGTGGTTTCATTCATTCAGCAAGTGTGCACCGTTCTCCTGCTGCGTGCAAGATACTATGCCCTGCAGTGGGATATAGCCATGAATAAGGAAAATGTGCATCCTGTCTTCACCACGCTCACATTCCTACAAGGGAAGTAGACAATTATGATGAGAGCCACATGCAAGGGAAATGAATCTTAAACTGGGGTCAGATTAGGACACGCAAGGGTTAGCTAAGGCTCTGACACAGAAAGGAACAGAGCGAGTTCCAGGAGCTGAAGAAGGTCATCGCGGCTCACGTGCAGTTAGCAAGCGGAAGGGCAGAAGGTGAGGCTAGTGAGGGAGGCAAGACCCCGGGGCCTGCAGGGCTGGTGGGCCAAGGTAAGGAGCCAGGTGATCCCTGACTTCACGGAGATTGCAGTCCAGCAAAAGTGCTGAATTCTTGACAACCACATATTTTATAGGTGGCAGTGGATAAACTAGTTTATAGTAGAGATCAATTTCTCAAAATATTCCATTACAAACGTAGTCTAAGTCTCTTTTAGGCACAGATCAGCAATCTGAAACATTGACAACATTTCCAAAGGACTTGATTTCCAAGCCAATCTTGTTTGCCAAACACACATATGTTTATCCCTACATGTAAAATAGATGTGGTCTCATTTCCAGTTCATATAGAGTCCCTTTCCCTTCTAATTTACTCTTCTCCTGAACGATAAATTATCTTAGTGAAAAAACATAATTGATGGAAAAATGATAAAATGTGAAATACAAATTAAATTATGCTCAACTAATAATTGCCTAATAATGTTATTTCAAAAATAGAGTTATTCATATGTACTTGGATAATTGAGTGAAATGAGTACCCACGAAATTTACAGAAAGATGCTGATGAAGAGAAGCAATCAGTTGTGGCAAATCCTCCCTCTCGGTATTAAACTAAAATAAGAAGAGTTAGAATGGCATGTGTATAATTATATCTGCTTCTTAGTACTCAGTTATGTTCCTAACTTGCTTTAAGAACTGCTTATTTTTAAACAAAAACAAATTAATTAAGAGAAAAAAATGGGTTATTGTTTAGTTTTTGTGCTTTCAAAGGATAATGAAATAGTTTTTTTTTTAATTTATTTATTTATTTATTTTTGGCTGTGCTGGGTCTTCGGTTCGTGCGAGGGCTTTCTCTAGTTGCGGCAAGTGGGGGCCACTCTTCATCGCGGTGCGGGGACCGCTCTTCATCGCGGTGCGCGGGCCTTTCACTATCGCGGCCCCTCCCGTTGCGGGGCACAGGCTCCAGACGCGCAGGCTCAGCAGCTGTGGCTCACGGGCCCAGCTGCTCCGTGGCATGTGGGATCTTCCCAGACCAGGGCTCGAACCCGTGTCTCCTGCATTAGCAGGCAGATTCTCAACCACTGCGCCACCAGGGAAGCCCTGAAATAGTTTTTATAACTGAAAAGTTGATTACAAACTGAACTGTATTCTAAATTCTTGATGTAAGGCTAATTTAGGAGTAATTGAATCCGCATTTGCAGAAACCACTCAACTTATTTACAAACTACTCTATAGTATTTCCATTCATAGAAGGATATTCATACTATTAAAAAATCAAAATTGGAGTCAATAGAATTTAGCACATCTGACTTTAATGTACCAGGTTAAACACTTCAATGTGATTACTACATTTCTGAATGTTAAAATTAACAATGTTGGTATGTCTTCTAGGAAAAGAATAGTCTTCATTTGCTTTTCTAAAACAAAGACCATGTTTTGCACAAACATTTCATCATGTTTTTACGTTTTGGTAATTCAGATGCAGAGCAATTGGTTCATCA
The DNA here is from genome assembly GCF_949987535.1 of Balaenoptera acutorostrata. NCBI lineage: Eukaryota > Metazoa > Chordata > Mammalia > Artiodactyla > Balaenopteridae > Balaenoptera > Balaenoptera acutorostrata. The sequence continues at coordinate 32,861,253 of NC_080067.1, forward strand.
GCCTAATTTTTCACTACTGGGAGTTCCAATAAAGAGTAAATGAAAAAAAAAAAAACTAATTAAATTGTCTTCTCTAAGCCCTACCTTGTATATATATCATGACATATATGTCAGAGCAAAAGCAGTGAACCAGATAATTGCCCCAAATTAGGAGATTGTGCCTCTGCTGACATTTAAGGTTTGAACCTAATGATTTCACTATTTAACTGAACTTTGCTCTACTAATTATGGGCACTTGTAACATTAAATATTTTTAAAATGTCAGTATATTGTCTAGTTAGGGAAAATATTAATATAGTATAATCAGCACTATTTTGATATGCAGACATTCAATAATACAATCCTCAGTTGAAACCCACAAAGCACCAGGTAGGAAACAACAATGTTAACACAAGCCCAACTCACTAACTTGCTAATCGTTTATAGATATTAATTAGTTTATATTAGTCATAATGCATATACATGTCTATGTTTTCATTATATTTTTGCACAATCTACACAGAGCAATACTTAATACTACCTCAGGCTGGACAAGTAGAGCTAAGTCTGAGATGGTGTAGGGAGGAGGTAAAATAGTAGCTCAGATTTATTCAGTGCTCAGGAAGCAGGCACTTTTCTAAGCACTTTTCATGCGCTATCTCATTTATCATATCCTCATGACAACTCTAGTAATGTAGGTGTTAATATTGCCATGTATGTATTATATATACACAGTTGGTGGGAATGGAAATTTGCGTAGCCACTATGGAGAACATTATGGAGGTTCCTTAGAAAACTAAAAATACAGCTACCGTATGATCCTGCGATCCCACTCCTGGGCATATATCTAGAGAAAACTATAATTCAAAAGGACACATGCACCGCACTGTTCATTGCAGCACTATTTACAATAGCCAAGACATGAAAGCAACCCAGATGTGCACTAACAGATGAATGGATAAAGAAGATGTGCTACATATATACAATGGAATATTACTCAGCCATAAAAAAGAGTGAAATAATGCCATTTGCAGCAACATGGATGCAACATGGATGGACCTAGAGATGATCATACTAAGTGAAGTAAGCCAGACAAATATAGAATATCACTTATATGTGGAATCTAAAAAAATGATACAAATAAACTTATTTACAAAACAGAAATAGACATAGAAAACAAACTCTGGTTACCAAAGGGGATAGCGGTTGCAGGTGGTGGGAGGGATAAATTAGGAGTCCGGGATTAACATATACACACTACTATATATAAAATAGGTAAACAAAGGAGACCTACTGTATAGCACAGGGACCTATATTCAATTATCTTGTAATAACTTATAAAAGAATCTGAAAAGAATGTATATATATATATATATATATGTATAACTGAATCACTTTGATGTACACTTGAAACTAACACAACACTGCAAATTAACTATACTTCAATTTTTAAAACTGCTATTATAATGTCCATTTTACAAATGAAGAAACTGAGGCTAAGAGAAGTTAACATCACAAAGCAGAACTCTTCAAGACACTGCTATACTGCCTCTCTGCATGTAAAACAGAGATTTTCCAAAGGACTATCCTGAAATCTCTTTAGATTGATTTTTTGAAGAGATTTTTACCAGCTAATATGCAGGGGAATCAATCTCCAGGTGCCTGCTACCAAGACAGTGTTCTTATCAATACAGCTGCTCCGGGCAACGGTACGATTTGAACACCAGTCATCTGGCACGCTGCCTGTGCTGTAGGTTCACTTGTTGGATATGTTACTAAACCAGAAAGAGTTGTATGGAATTTCAGTAGAAAAATATGGTCCTGGAAATTCTCCTCTGCTGGCACAACTACTCTAGGTCTAGTGGAACCATGACTCAAATTTCAAATCTCCTACAAACTAGGTGAAGAAAAGCAACGTATATCCTCAGCAGCCCCCTCCATAGCCACAGAGTGGTCTTCACTGAGCGCCAATCTCAAGGGGACTCATCTGGCAGCTGAAGGTGGTTGTGGGGACCCCCTACCTCCCTTACTAGGGGTCACTAACTGACCACCTGCACACCAAAGCCCCCTGGTAGATGTGTGGGTTTGTTTTTGTTTTTCAAATATTTACGAACACTTAGAAATCAAAGGATTTCACAGCAAATCTGGATTTATGGTCTTCTCCTAAAACATATAAAGGTCAAGTCTGGGCAGGCTCTCCCATGACAACAATCAGCCATGAGCTGCTGCCTCCCCTACACTGGGCATTGGATCGCTAGTGGACCACACTCCTCATCGCTTTTATTATCTTACATCCAGCCCAATACATATGTTACCTATGGCTCCCCAGTCTAGACACTTGAGCCTGTGATCCTTGATCTAATCCAAGATTTCTTCCAGTTCTGAAATTCTATTTCACAAAGAGAGAATGGAGGCATCACTGAACCGAGTTCAATGACTTGTTCGAGGTCACCAGGCTAGGACTAGCTAAGAGCATAGCCAATACTAAAACGTAGTTCTTCTGAAGTCCAGGCTTTTGCTTTTTCCAACTCACCTACTGCCTCTTATTTACACATGAAGTGATATGATTCCAGTATGGTGAAACTGGCAGTATTTTTCTTGCAGCTACAAGGAAAGCTAACTCAGCCTCCTTAAGGAGTAGAAAAATCTGGGTGTTGGATTAGGGTTTGAACAGTACACAAGTATTTCCATAAATCCTATCTACAGAAAAGATTTCAAGAGCTGAGAATGAATAGGAAAGAATATAAATATAGGGTGGCAGTAAAGAGACGGCCCTGCGATAGTTTGGGCTGCTTCTGTAACACTGTCAGCTCCCTAGGAATTTCCTTTGTAGCCTGGAGTCACGTGCATGCAGATGTGGCTTCAAAGCTCTCTCCACCCCAGGGTGGGATCCTGTCTTCCCGTGGTCCTTTAAGAAGTTCTCATATGCACATCCTGACTTATGGCAAAAGCCACGATAGGCCTAGAGGTCATCTCAAAGATTAAGAGTAAAACCTTGTCCAAATTTTTGTAATGAATTGCTGAGCAAATGAATCCCTCTGAGGGAATCATACACAACAATTTACAAATGACTAGGATATGTAAAATAATCTGGTAATTCTTTTCCCAGAAATCCTATCATTCAAACAGGATTTCACCCTAATTAGTCATTATTCTTATTCAGAAGCACCAGTCAGAAAGCGCTGGGAAAGAAACCAAATTTAAACAGTTCCTGAAACAAAACTCTTTTTGTCTAAAAACTAACAGATTTATTCCTGTAATAAAAATTCCTACCCTCAAATCATGCATATAATATTACACCCATATTAATTCAAATTAAACTGGTGTGTACATGCACTTCTACAGCTTTTAACAAATAGAACACTAGATTTTAATTTCTGTAGAGACCAGGTAAGTGAAAATAAAAATCTTTATGGTTATTTATTGAATTAGTATTTTTCTAAATGCAGAACAAGAACCTAGATTTTTATTGCCTAAATGATTAATTACTAAATCAGTTTTGACATCTGCAACACAAAGCTCTCAAATATTCTGGGGCTCTGTAGAGAGCACGGCTCCAGCAAGCTGTACACTGTTGCTTTGACTGTTTGCTCTGGTTGGGGTGGGAGCGAAATGATGTTTACCCTCACATTTTATAAATCATCTGGGTCTGCTCAGAGGAAAGGCACTGGAATATTATTATTATTATTATTAATTTGTAACCTAAATTTTCTGAAAACTAGCTTCTTTCTCTATTGTAAATCCTTTGTCACAAGCATGTTCTGTCGTTTAAATCTTTAAAATGTTCTCAACTGAAACAAAGTGAGAAAGTTGGGGGTTTTTTTTCCCAAATGATATCTCACTGAAGAAAAATGTGGAGGGAAATAAGTCTTCCAGTTGACATTTGGTCATGTACCTCAAACATCTGTTTCTCATAAGCTAAAGTTGCATATTTCACCTATCCTGATGCCATTAAGTTATTATGTAGGAAAAATACAGACTTTTAAATAAAACAAAATTGCAGCAATAAGCCTAGTGGTTACAGCCACGGACTTTGGAATTAGACAGACATGGGTTCAAATCCGAGTACCCCTCCCAACACCACCACTAAGCTATCAATTTCCATAAACCTCAGATTTCTCATCTCTAAAAAGAAGAGAATAATATTTACGCGTGGAGTTAGGTGCATAAATAGAGCTAATGGTATAAAGTGTTCAGCATGTTACGCAGCACAGAAAGCCACACAGTTGATGAGGCTCTACTGTTCCCACACAACGGTCACACTACACAGAGTGTAGGCAGGGCTGTTACTAACCAAATCCTCATCCCGTACAGCTTGGGAAGGGAGTGAACAGAGGTAGATCTGGAGGAGTCACACCCTTGTTTGTTATGTTATGTGTTACCCTCCTAACAATTGACTTACTAATAACACAGTTGAAAATGATTGGAAGCAGGAAACATGCAGAATTGAACACTCCCTTGCCAAAAAATGGGGTGGCCAAAGTGAAAGGATAGGAGGAAAGCAATGGAGAGGTCATGGAAAGGGAAAAGGAGGAAAAAGCACAAAGAGGAGGAAGCAGGAAGCATCCCTTGAGTTCATGCTGTCTGGCCACTCTCCCCAGCTGAGTGAAGACACAGCTCACAGAAGTCACATGTTGGTCACGAGGCAGAAGAGTTACTGTCAGCAATACGGTGGAGAGAGGGTGAAGGAAGGCTGAAATAAAACTGTGTGTGTGGGACTTCCCTGGTGGCGCGGTGGTTAAGACTCCGTGCTCCCAATGCAGGGGGCCCGGGGTTCGATCCCTCGTCAGGGAATTAGATCCCACAGGCATGCCGCAACTAAGAGTTCGCATGCCACAACTAAGGAGCCCACGAGCCGCAACTAAGGAGCCCACGTGCAGCAATGAAGGAGCCTGCCTGCTGTAACTAAGACCTGGTACAACCAAATAAATAATTTTTTTTTAACTGTGTGTCTGTACACACACATATACTACTTGATTCTGTAAAAGTGTATAGATATATATATACATGGATTTTAAAGAATATATAGATATAGATGTCTATGGTGATATGATCCAGATCTACATATCTCTATATTGATAAATAATAGATATATAGATAGATAGATAGATAGATAGATAGATAGTTATGGATATATATCTGGATATCTATCTATGTAAATAGATACAGATGTAGGTATATTTCTGTATCATATATAGAGATCTAGATATCTATAGATCTGGATTTTAAAGAATAGATATAGATATACAGATATATATGATATATATTAAGATCTACATATTCCATATATAATGATCCAGATATTCTTTAAGATCTAGAGCTATAGATACAAAGAGATAGAGCTAGGTTATTCTTTAAAAATGGCATGTGCCTGCTTTTTAAATTTCTGTACACACAGTAGCCAGTACTACTACTTACACATCTAAAGACTGAAATTCTATCTCTACGGTAATGAAGAGCCCACCATACTGATTATTAATAGGCCAATTCTAATCTCACAAGAACGCCCTACTGGAAGCAAAGAATTCTTACAGATAAGGCAATCTTATTCCAGATATACAACCCAGTATTAATAAAATTTTCATTTTTATTGTGCTTTAAATGTTTTTCTTTTCAAGAGTTGGTCTATTTTTAAGGATGAATTGTTTACTCACACCTAAAAATATGTATAAGCATATATGTATATATACACATATGCATATATATAACCATATATAACTAAAAACATAACATATATAGAATTAGTGTCAAACATTCTCTAAAAAGGCTTTTGATTTCAGAGCCTAGTTGTGGAATTTTTTTCAGCTTGAAGTTTTTTTTCCTATATTATGATAAATTATATTTAAATTATGTGTTTATTGAATAATAATGTATTCAGAGATTATTATATCTACAACAGGAATGTGACCCAGTCTATTTAACCTTTACACTACTCTGAAACTGGCTTTATTTTTCATACTAGTTTATTCATATTACTTTCTATCATCAATTTTTATTTCTTTATTTTATTATTCATATCAATATTAGTTAAAACATTTCTGGATGTTTACCAAACACCACTGTGCTAAGTTCTTTATATGTGTTATCTTATTTTAATTATTACACAATCCCTATGAAGTGAGATCTATTGTTACCCATTTTACAAGAGAAAACTGGGAGCAAGTAAGTAGCTTGCCGCTTCTCACACAGCAAGCGAGAATAGAGCCTGGTTTGGACAACGCTGACCAACATCAGAGCCTGGGAAGCACCATTCTGACTACAGTCAGTTCGCAATGTTTCAGATAAACAAGTCTCCTCTATTTGTCATTACTTGATAAATGTTTCCTATTGTTATATTAAATGAAAATAATTTAAAAGAAAAATTAAATTTAAGACAGGCACCCCAAAAGTGTTACAATTATCTATGTTATGTATTTGTACCTAAAACATTTGTATCCCCTCTCACCATTTTGTTCCAGTTTCAGGTGAAAGCAACAAAATGGCTGCTTGATTCACATATGGTCTTACAACCATTGATGATTCCCCGAAACGTTAAGTCAGTGACAGTCTTGCTTTTCACAGTATCTAAAAGTTAAATTAAATGGGGAAATATTTGCCTTTATAAATTATGACCAGCAAAAACTTCCTAAATTTATATTTCGAAGCACCTTATAGAAAGAGAGGAAGAAATTGTCTACATGAGTCAGCGTCGTACAGGAAAGAAAAAGCACTGCTCAACTTGGAGTGACCAGCAGTTAATGTAGTGTGCCTTGATTAGTGGTCAATTCTAAGCATTTTCTGTAAAAACACTTACTGCTTGAAGGCTTACGTATACAATGAAGCATGTTAAACAGCTTTCGTATCTGAAAGAGACATTTTTCCTGAAATAGTTTTCCTGGAATATTCCTAAAAACAATAGTTTCTAAAGCAGTGTATTCATCACTCATGAATGTTATATTACATCCATAAAATTTGGTTTTTGAAATAGACTCTAAAGATGACAGCATGCTTAATTTTATATATTAGGTAATTTTATTACAATAGATTATTTCTTTCTTAGAGATGTTAAAATATCATACAAATTTTGTTATATTTAAGAGGTAAAGTAATTGTAAAATTCCAAATTTCTAATGAATTTGTAGGAGATAATTGACTTCATTAAATAAAAAAAAAGTTTCAAATAAACAAATCTCCTTTAAAAGTTTAGTAAATTTAACCTATATTGTTTCCCTGCATATAACAAAGTAGCTTCACTTTGTCTAAGAAAATAATTGCTTTCTCTGTTTCTTTCTCATGAATATCTGCATGTTAATATATGAAGAAGATATATACCTGATGGTTTTTATTATGACCAATATATTATTTATCTGTGAAATTTTTATGGATAATAGGAAACAAGGAAAGTTATAAAGACTGAGGAACACTATCTGATTAATATTATTTTTTACAACATAAAGGTTTTGGATGTACGATCATTTTACATACCCAAGCAAGATAAGATAAAGTATTTGGGGAAGGAACAAAGCATTTTAGTGTTGGTCAAATGCCTCAAAATATATTTTACACATGTATTTATGATTTTATAATAATTTCAATCTTTATTAACTATAATCCTATAAAACTCATCATGTGCCTTTATGCGTCTTTATTATAGGTCCTACCACCTTGACCTTCCCCCTGACGAAATTCTATGCTCCCATCTGTGCCCCCCTCACTTGCCATCGCTTGCTGAAGTGAGTGAGACCCTCTCTGCAATTCCAGAGTACTTTGCTCCACCTCTCTGATACGATCTCCTTATTTTGCTTCATCTCTGCTTATGCACATGTCAGCTTCCCCTCTCCTTAAGGAGACGATCCTCATTGGCTATTGGGTACCACCATCTTTAGCACTGCACCTACTACAAACATTTATTGAATGAACTGACATGGAGTATAATAATTTTCTAAAAGACAGCCTTGATTTAGATCAAGGAACTGTTCTCAGGCTCACAAACTGATACTTGTGGTGGAGGGCAAGGAGGGTTTGGAGAAGGTCTCATTATTAAAAAACAGCTTTTTTGATTTTTAAGATTTAGATGGATATTTCCATCATTAAGCTTTTAAAGACTCTCTAAACAAAAGCAAACAGATAAGCAATGTGTCGAATTCATTCCAGATATCAAGTTTAAAAACAAGCTATTCCTGGGCTTCCCTGGTGGCGCGGTGGTTAAGAATCTGCCTGCCAGTGCAGGGGATACGGGTTCCATCCCTGGCCTGGGAAGATCCCACATGCCGCAGAGCAACTAAGTCCGTATGCCACAACTACTGACCCCGCGTGCCACAACTACTGAAGCCTGCACACCTAGAGCCCGTGCTCTGCAACAAGGGAAGCCACGACAATGAGAAGCCCGCGCACCACAACGAAGAGTAACTCCCGCTCGCCGCAACTAGAGAAAGCCCGCAGGCAACAATGAAGACCCAGTACAGCCAAAAATAAAAACAAATAAATAAATTTATAACAAAAAAAACCAAGCTATTCCTGAAGTTCACTGAATGGCGAATAGAGGTTTTATCCATTTTTCTGAGCTCCAAAAGCAGAGAATAAACATGTTTGTACAAAGTGTACTATTCTCTATAGTGCACATTACGAAAGCAAGTTAACTAGACATTTTCAAAAGGTAGTATAGATCATGCACGTGTGAAACCAAAGGAGAAAGTTAACATTTTTTACATATCCTTCTGAGTTCTTCCCTCTGGTTTTTGCAAGCCATGACCTGGAAAGTTTGCCTACTTGTGTTTACTTTTCTATATCTAAGGAGTAGAGCCAGTGAATTTTTTTGGCTGGCATTCATTGAGTGGTTGCTGTATGTCAGGCACCATTCTGACTTAATCCTCACAGCAACCTCATGGGGTAAATACTCTCTTCTCTACAAACAGGAAACTGAGACATTAAGAAGTTAAGTCACTCCTTAAACTCACGTGGGTGGTTCTGGGGCAAGAGAGGATTCCACCCAAGTCTGTCTGGTACTGCATTATGGTGCCTCCCACTGTGAACGCATCATTTCCAGAGATTATGAAAAATAACCAGTTGCCTAAATAAACATATTCTCCTCATTTAACATGGGTATGTCCATTTCTTCCACAACAATTTTCAACGGTATGGGCTGATTCTGACTAAATTTGGCAAAAGAAATACATATTGAGTTCCCTTTGCTACTTAGTTTACTATCTTAAGGTGAAATATTCAAGAAGAGAGACTGGACAGAGGAAGCTTCTGAAGAGGAACATAGCAGTAAGAACCTGAGTCCCTGGAAAGAAGTCAGTTAAAGGCCAAATTTAGGGTAAGAGGGAACTCAATGAGGTGTTGCCAGCTCAGACCAAGAGCAAGGTTGCTGAGTTGCTGTGCAAGCTGCCCATGTGAGGAAGTCTGAGGGTCACACAGCACAAGTTACAAGGATTAACAATTGTCCAAATTATCACTTAAGGCTAGAAGTAGATCAAATGACCTTTTCGTAAATATAGAGCCTCCAGAATCTATTTAAGGGAAATTCAGTTTTGACCAATCAAGTGTAAAAAACAATTTTTCTCCACTTATGAAGGAAAAAACAAAGGCTAGAATCAATATTTAATAATATTACAAATTAACATTCAATATGTCCAATAAAATTGTAAGTCTTTTATCAGTGTTTTCTTTGTTGATTGGAACTTTTTAAAAGTCATTTATTTCATTAATTACTATTACTTTTGTAGGTAATCTTTCTCAAATCATTCATAAAACTACTAATATCTGAAATTTTAATTCAGTTGTTCTGATGTTATGTAATTATCATGCACTAGATGTACAAATATAAATATGAATACACCTATCGTGTCAGATTTCTTAATATTTCTGTTGGTTAATTATTTCTTTAAATGAGAGATCCCGTATGAGTAAGGACAATTTATTATAAAATACAAATGAAAATAAATTATTCAACCAATACTTCTATAGACTAGTCACATTAGGCAAAGTATAAAACCTTGTGTAAGTGAGAAAATTATCTTACTAATATTACAAAAAAGGAATCATCTACCACGTATTTGAAGATTATTGAAACAAATTAAGGGACATATAATCAAGGAAACATTAGAGTAAAATTCAAGAATATTTTTGACTAGGACTTAGGGCTGTCAATCAAATTCATGGTCCAACTGTGTGTGTTTCTCACGTTTATTGTCCAAAAGATAATAAAGTAACAATTACTGCCTTCACTATGTCAAGGCAGACATGAGTAATTTCTGTAGGCTTTCCCAGTTGTAAATATTACAGGGTTTGCACCATACCCAAGTGGATATCTTCATACTTGAATGGACCAGAGAATACACTTTTTTTCCCAAATGTATTTTTTGTATTAGAGATAATGATACTATGCAAATTAGCAAGGCTTAATGTTCCTACCAATATCTGATGATTTGAAATCAGCCCCTGGTTAACAGATGGCCTCATCATTCTGGAACATAATTGATATCCTCTTTGAAAATCTCAACAGAAAGGCCAATGGACATATATTCCACCTGGTCCCTTAAGGAACTGTCATTTCTAAATAGGAAACTTTCCCAAACAACAGAATTTATGAACAAGTTCCTAAATTTCATATCCACCAAAAGCAAATGTGTCCCTTCCAAATTTCCCCCAGTGTTCTAATTTTGTATACTTTTCAATTATATTTTAAAATTTTGTATTTGGGTTGCTTGTTGAATATTTTTTAAGATTTTTGAAAGACACATTTATCATACTAACTCACCAGAGGTGAATTTCTTGACAAAAGTCCATGAACTTATTGAGATTCACAGGGGGAAAAAAACAACTACGTAATCAAACCGGGTGTACATCCAGAGAGAGTTCAGACAAAGCAAACGGAGCCTGGCATGCATGAAAAAGTCAAACCGCAAGAATGGATATGGCTGTAAGAGCATTTGCGGGGCGATTGTATGATATGCACAACTGTTCACTGGGACCACAATTTCACATTCAGTGGCTGGATACTAAACAGAAACAGCTTGTGTTTGCCATTGACGTGAACTGTCAAAACCAGCCTAGCACCAGCACAGATATCATCCCAAAAGTTCACTCTAATCACCAAGCAGCAGCCAGACTTCCTGAAATAAAGTAAGCCCATCCCTGGGATCTTGGGAAAGAATGAGCCTTACAGAGAAAGAGTGGCTGAGACCAGGTGTGATGGATGAGCTCTCTCATTTACGCAATGAGATTCCAATCCAGGCTGAAATAACTAATGTAATGAAAGGGAAAAGACTAGTAAAGATTAATGAGTTTTAAGAACTGTACCCTCTGTTCTGAAACAAATGTGGTAGCAACTAGTTACCACTTCCAAAGAGTAGTCTTTTTTTTCTGTTTTTAATCTCTGAAATTTCTAATTCTTTTGAAGTTTCAACTGTGATATTTTAAATTCAGTAATCGAGATTTTGTTAGAGGAAATTGGGCATAGGGAAAAGACATACAATAATGAGAGAAAAAAGTATACCTCTCCTACCAGGAAAGAGTCCCACCTCCATACCTTGGGCCACAAACACCACTATACATATAACTTAGCTAGGATCATTGAGGTACAGATAATAAATTCTCATACAGTTAGCAGTTTATTGAAGAGAAATACTCACAACATGAGCTACATAAACTCATTCTCTAAATGAGAATATTTTAAAAGATATTGACTACAGATGTTTCAAAGTAGAATTTAAGGTCTCACTGGGTGTCTCCAACTGGTGATCACTCTGTGGTAAGCTTAACTCTTTTAGTGAGGTCGTTCAAATTCCTGTTTTCCCTTCTCAACTTTTCACCCAGCAAGCAGTCATTGTTACATTTCAACACTTCTTTACATCAAGCACCTAATATAAAATGGGAACAGCTGCAATTTCACTGCCCAGCCCTTTCTTCCGCCCTTACAACATTTGTTCTGTTAATGTAGGTTAATTCTGCAAATAACACTTCTGTAAATTGTTCTTGCAAACTGCTACATCATTTATGTAAGGACTTCTGTGAACTTTGAAAAATTAATGCCTTTAATTTTGGTTGATGGCAACATCAGCAGAGCTCTGTAAATTGCACTTTAATGAGATTTTGCTACAGGGGATAATCTGCTACTGACAGAGGAACATCTTGAAAACATCTGTAGACCTATAATTTCTCTATGCCGATTAGAGCCCACCACAAGACTCCAAATACAAACCCAAAATAAAGGGGGGAAATGTAAAGTTCTAAATGAGAATACAACCTGTTCTTTAAAAGCAAAAGGCCCAGTATGAAAAGTTTCAGGCACTAAAAATAAATCAATTTTTTGAACTAATTAACATTTAGCTTTATTTAATTAAGAAAGACTATTACTGTCTCCACTGCTGTGCATCTGTATATAATGAAGCAAGCAGCAGTAGGTATAAGATACCACTGAGGGATATGCCCAAGTAACTCAGCGCTATAGGTGCAAAAGAACGTCTATTATTGTTAAGTAACTGACATCAGAGTCTTACTTTAATGTTGTCATAAATAAAAGGAAGATTTCCACAGATGCCTTCACATATGGTTTCTTATTTATCTCTGATGGAGACTGGGAGTTCGATTAGATGCCAAAATTAAATGATTTAAATAGACAGCTGCATAATGGAAACTACTAAATAACACCTTTTAAACAGTTTCTATTTATAGCAGCTCTAAATCACAGAAGGATGACAGATTTTATTTTGCTTACGCTAACACTGCTTGTTTCTCTAATGCATTACTTCTAAAGCTCCATGGTTACCTTACCCTAATGTTCACTCTAGATCATGTTCGTGAACATGCCATGTTTAGAATGGCAACTTTGGAAATCACGTCTCATTTTCCACAGTCAAATCTACTTGAAAAGCAATCTGCTTTAAAAGTATACCATATTCATTACCTTGCACAGATTGAAATAAACAGAAGCTAACATAAGATATTTTGCCATATTCTTCACCTTCTGTGCCATGAAATTAATAGCTATTTGTTAGAATCCTAACATAGAGACCATAATTTCATGCCTATAAGGCTTACATCTTTATCATTTTTCATTGGAAAGAAATTAAGTAAAAACTGCAGAATTAAATGAGTACATAATGAGACACAAAGAAACTGCTATTTCTGGAAAACTTAAATATATCAACAGGTTTCCTCCATGTTTTAGTTAGTCCTTTGAAGGCTAAATTGTGTGTGTGTTCTAAAACAAGTGAGAAATAACAATTTAACAGATTCTCAAAACTAAATCTGAACAGCCTCATGGTGTATTAAATGAGGGAAGCTTATTATTACTCATTAGTAGAAACTTTAAAAAAATTTTAAGTGTGCCTGGATACTATCAAGTACCCCCATGTTTTCTATGATTCCTCCACTCCCAGCAATAATGAGCCCAGGCTAAGTCAGTTTCTATTCTTATGCAGTACATAAAATTGCAGCTGGAAGGGAGCAGCAATAGGATACAGTGAGGTGGAGGTCTCCAAAGGGGAAAAAGGATATATAAGGGAATGACTAGCAGGGATGTTTACCTATCATATCCGAACAACCCAGAAGAGTAATGCTACATGCATGGGGCATTAAGCGTAAACATCTATCTCCTGTCTCTGACCTTCCCACGATTGGAAGTGGTAGGTGTGACTGTAGGGTTCCCCTATGTCCTTGGGTCAGTTACTGGGACTCACTTTTAGCTCAGCTTGGGGTCATCATCATGTTTTTCTCTCTCTTCCACCCCTCTGAGATTAGTGGTCTTGTACCTGAACCCATTCATCAAAGGCCCATCCCCACCTCCACTCATAAGTATACCAAAGGAGTCCCCTGTGCACAGCTAAACAGTTCACTCTGCAAGTGCAAATAAATACATGTTTGGTATTGTGATTATCCCTTACAAGTAGTACATCACCAGTTCCAGAATAAAGATATTTGGAGGAATAATTCAGGTAATTAAGATCATTAGGGTACAGAATACACCTCTCAGACATTTCTAGGTGCTTTTTAACACAAAGAAAAACCTACAATCACGAAGTTGATTATTACTTTTTCTTCTCAGGATTAGACTTTGTCAAAATGTGACGTCTGAATATAAAGAGCGACATCTTTTGCTTTCAGTAACGAATGTTGGGCTTCCCTGGTGGTGCAGTGGTGGAGAATCTGCCTGCCAATGCAGGGGACACGGGTTCGAGCCCTGGTCTCGGAAGATCCCATATGCCGCGGAGCAACTAGGCCCATGAGCCACAGCTACTAAGCCTGCGTGTCTGGAGCCTGTGCTCCACAACAATAGAGGCCGCGATAGTGAGAGGCCCGCACACCGCGATGAAGAGTGGCCCCCGCTTGCCGCAACTAGAGAAAGCCCTCGCACAGAAACGAAGACCCAACACAGCCAAAAATAAATAAATAAATAAAATAAAATAAAATAAATAAATAAAAGCTCTTTGCTCAACAACAACAACAAAAAAAGAATGTTACTGCAGTATGTTCATTATTTACTAGAAAGAAGCTGTTATCTTTCAAAACTCATCTTGGAAAAACAAGTGTTGTCAATTGTTTGCTACATAATATAGATCCAGGCTGATTCACAAACTTTGCTGTCTTTTTCTCCCATACATACAGATTTAACCTCTTATATGAATTTACAAAACTAATCCTTCCTTTAGGCATGAAGCATTTAAGTTCTATCAATCCACATGACCCAGCTTCCTGTATTAATGAAGTAAACTTTGGAGTCCAACAAACTTTTGTTGGAATATCATTTCAGTCACCTCTGAGAACTGGGACTTCTGAAAACTATCTCTTTAAGCCTTGGTTTCCTCATCCACAAAATAAGGGTAAAAATATCTATGCTGCTGGGCTGTTGTGAGGATTAATTATGATTATGTATGTAAAGCAGAGAATCACTTATGTAAAAGAGTCACAATAAATATTAGTTTCTTATATTAGTCCTCTTTTCTTCTCTCATCTTTTCTCCTTTCTTGGTCAGTTGTTATTAGTTGCTGCTAGCGCCATACTTCCCCCTACCTAAAATGTTTCAATCAAGTGGCCATGTCTTTTCACAAATAGTTTTCAGGACCATGGAGAGATCTCATGTGCCCTTCCACATGAAATACGTTCTGCTGTCCCAGGGGGTAGTTTGCTGATTCATTCAGTAAATATGTCCTGAGGGGGCTTCCCTGGTGGCGCAGTGGTTGAGAATCTGCCTGCTAATGCAGGGGACACGGGTTCGAGCCCTGGTCTGGGAAGATCCCACATGCCACGGAGCAGCTGGGCCCATGAGCCACAATTGCTGAGCCTGCGCGTCTGGAGCCTGTGCCCCGCGACGGGAGGGGCCGCGATAGAGAAAGGCCCGCGCACCGCGATGAAGAGCGGTCCCCGCACCGCGATGAAGAGTGGCCCCCGCTTGCCGCAACTGGAGAAAGCCTTCGCACGAACCGAAGACCCAACACAGCCAAAAATAAATAAATAAATAAATAAATAAAATAAAATCAAGTAAAAAAAAAAAAAAATATGTCCTGAGGTTCTATATAGGCATTATGTTAAGTTCTGGAGAAACAACATTAAACGAAACAGACAAGTTCCCAAAATTGTGATGCTATAATTCAATAGAGAGTAGACATTAAACAAATAACTGAACTCTCTCATTAACCCTGCTCCCCAACCAAAAAAATAACAAATACTAACTGGATAGGTATGATAAACAAAAAGTTCAAAGTTCTAAGAAAGGAATCCTTACAAAACCTTGGGGAATTGGGATGGCGGGTTATCAGGTATAACTTTCTCGAGAGGTGACATTTTTGCTGAGATCTCAGGGATGAATAAGAGATAACCAAACAAAAAATGGATGACTGAAGAGCACTCCTGAAGCAAAATCACTTGAAGAACTTAAGAAAGACAAGTGCTGCTATTGTGAAGTGATGAAGGGGTGGCACAATGGGAGGTGAGGAAAGTAAGGGCCTTGCAGGTCATGCTAAGAATACAGCAGAAATATGGAAGACTTGTAAATCTGTCCTATCAATTTTTTTGAAACTCCTACTTTCCGGGGTTTTTTTCTGTATATGAATTATAACATTTTAAAGTCAGGATTTTATATTTTTGATATCTCTAAAAATTGTAAGATCTGGCCACACAGGCCTGCATTGCCACATGAAGACAGTAGATAACCTCTTCACCTGGTAGACAAGGCATGAGCTCTCCATGTGCCGCTGTCTCCATCACTCAAATTCACTCATATGCATTTTCTGTTCACCCCCTGCAGTCCTGTAAGTTTGAAAGCCCAGATATTGGTTTCTACCTTATCCTTCAGATTCAGCCCTGATTTTGTGTCTAATTATGAGGAGTGAATCATTGCTCTGCTTCTCGTGGTTACATCTTTTTTTCAACATTTATTTATTTACTTATTTATTTGGCTGTGCCAGGTCTTAGTTGCAGCACGCGGGATCGTCGTTGCCGCCTATGGGATCTTTAGTTGCTGCATGCGAACTCTTAGTTGCAACATGCGGGATCTGTTTCCCTGACCAGGGATCGAACCCAGGCCCCCTGCATTGGGAGCATGGAGTCTTAGCCACTGGACCACCAGGGAAGTCCCTTGTGGTTACATCTTGATATCCAGCCCTTCTGGAATACTTTCCAAAGTAAGTGTCATCCTTTCACACTTCTAGCACAGGGATCTCCAAGCAAGGCCAGCTTCCCACGTTGCTATTCTCCACCCTCCTGTTGGGAGGTCCCAGCTATGTTTATTTGTTCTACTAGATGTTTTCTTTGGCCATAGTCTCCAGATACTCATTTGCTTCCCAGTGGATTTATAGTTCAGTAGTGGTTTGGTAGTATACTTACCCAGCCAACAGGTATAATCACAAACTTCAGTTTCTTCCCATCTGTTTTTTTTTTTTTTCATCTTTCATCCATTAGGCATTGAAAAGTCACTTCTCAAATTATAGCAGATAGATTGATTTCAAGAAACCCTCTTTTTAAAGAATAACCAAAGACATATAGAGAGGATGAGTTTGTGATAAATACTCAATTATTTGGAACTCAACTATCCAATTCCCTCAATTAATCACATTTTTCTCAGCACTTTACTTCTAAGAAAAAGAAGCAAATAAAAGATATAAAGTTTCAAACACAAAGGTATATATTTGCAGAGGCAATCATGCAGTTTAGTACAATCTCATTCACCTTTTCCATCCCCTTCTGAACTGATTTTCAATGAGAATAAATCTTCAGAATGGAGACGACAGGAGGCACTACAAGATCCCAGGTCATCAGAGAAATGCACAATTATATTCAATGCATTTCTCACATACGAAGAAAGGAAAGCGCCTGGCCTAGTGCCTTGTGCATAGTAATGGCCTAATTTTTGATGAATAGAATCAAATGCAGACTAGTATATTTTACAGGGTCATAACATTAAAGTGAACCATAAAATCCACTTACCAAGGATATTCGAACATTTCTAGAGAAGTAGAGATTTTATTAACACTGAATAGTTCCTATTAAAGCTATTAATAAGCAAGTAGATGTCACATAAATAGCATAATTTCTAGGTATTTGTTGAAGAAAAATTATCCAAAAGATTTCCCTTCGAGACTGGTTGAAATCACTTCCTGTTCTGGCAGCCTGCGCCATCTCCCTTGCTGTACTTGTTACCATCCTACTCACAGCTTTTTTCCTATTTGCCAATGTTAATGGCCCTTTTCGTAACAGCATCCTAAGAGAGGCCCAAACCCCATCAGCTTTGTGTCCCCTGGCCATTGTGGTTCCAATTTGTATCACTGTCGTCTTTATCAATTTTCCCAGCAAACCTGAGGTAACCGTGCATTTCAGGATTCTGCTAACATTTGTCTTTTGCTACAAAGAGCTTTAGGGGAAAAAATTATTCCAAATGGCATAACGGATGTTTTAGTCACTAAATTTCTTGGGAGTTTAAATTAAAATAAAAACGATATGCTTTGTACATGGATTTTCTTGTACTTAAGCCTTTAATGCCAGCTAAATAACAAAGGGGGCCATTAATGTAAAATTCAGCCTAAAGTCAATTGTATTACAAGCACTCTTAATGCTTGTACATTCTTAATGTAACAAGAAGTCTGAAAGGCACTTAACTGGATACAGCTGTATGCAAATTTGCTTTAAACTACAGAAGGTTAGAAACAGACATTATTTTAATCTTGAAAAATAAACCACTGAGTCTCCAGCATTTGGGTCTGTTAAACTCATCTGCTAATGATTCCCCCATTAAACCGTAATAAAGTGTTTGAAAGTTGATCCAGTCTTTTGCACATGGTAAACAAAGAGACTGGAACTACAGCAGGCTCTGCCAAAAACCAGCAAGAGGATTATTGAATATATACATCCTCATGCAGCTGTCATTCACCCTGCTGTATTATATGTTTTGAGATAATTAAACAAAAAAAATACGTGACATTTATCTAAAACTCACAAATTTGCCTTTGGGAATGCAGCACAATCCGTAGTCTGATTCAGAAAGCTATTATTCAATAGACAGTGAATCAGGATTTTAAAGATGAGAAAATAAAATAGTCACAAATAAAATGTTGGTGGAGGTACTAAAGATTTGTCTCCTTGATTATAACTGTGGTACCATAAGGAAGCACACAAAATATCATTTCCAGGCATACTACATTATGCTATCCATAGTTCTCAAGTAGAAAGCTAAGGTACACCTATATGTATCTATAAACAAATTGTTTATTAAATGATGAGTTACGTAGATGGTTTCCTAAAATAAACTGAACAAAAATCTCATTACGAAATAGGAAGTAAGAAATGATCTCATGGAACGAATGGATCATTCTTGGTTGAGTGTGTTTACTATTTTTAAGCAAAATAACTAATATCTTGAATATTTTTTAAATGCTGCCAAGTTAAAGTTCATAACATCCTTAGTTTCTTTTTTTATAACCCTAATATATTTTGGAATATAAATTTCCAAGTAAATATACTTCAAAATTAAATATTGCTGTTACAATGCCCACTGTAATTGTAACCATTTTATTAACTTGAAAACCCAAAGAGATTTTAAAATAATTATTTTATTGATCTTATCTGGCTTGTTTTTTTGATTAATCCAAATAAAATTTATGTTATTTATCATTCATGGCCACATCCCCAGAAAAGAGCAAGAATGAAAGAAAAAGAAAGATAGATGGAATGGTAGAGTAGGAAAGGAAAGGCAAAGGAAAAGAGAAGGCAAGGGAAAAAAACATTCATTTATTCAACAATATTTAATTATAGTGTACTAGGTGTCTGGCACATGTAAATGCAAGGGATGCAGTGAAGAATGAAAATAGACAGGAGTCCTATCCTCATGGAGCTTTTCACCTAATTAGGAAGCCAGACATTAATGAAGTAATGATACAAAGGATACAAAAATTACAATTGTGGTATATGGTAAAAAGAGTTTTCTATAAAAATTTAAAACAGGAGGTTAGGTAAGGTGTCCTGAAGAAGTAAAAGTAGAACTTAGAATTAAAGATTAGATGGGAGCAGACAAGAAGGAGAAGGTTAAGCAGTGGTCCCTACGAAAGAACATGTGCAAAGGCCCTGTGGCTGCTTTGGAGATGGTAAGATAAAGGAACTGAAACAATGGTTATGTGTCATGGAATCATGTTGCCAAAGGAGACTAGAGATGTAGGTTGAAGCTAGGTCACACAAGGTCTTCTAGGTCTTGCTCAAGGTCTTGGTCTTTATCTATTGGGATAAATTTGATTAACTGGAATCACTGAAGACTAATTTTAAGTAAGAATTTGATATCACCATATATGCATTACAGAAGGATATATCTAGCTGTAGTGAAGAGAATAACATGAAAGAAAACAAGTGTGAATATAAAAAGATCAGTTAGGAAATGTTGGGGGGTGAAAGGGAATGATGCCTTGGAATAGTATGCTAGAGGTAACAGGAAAAGAAGTAGATGTATTGGAGAAACATATCAGAAGTAACACTGATAAGAATCAATGACAAGGGCTTCCCTGGTGGCGCAGTGGTTGAGAATCTGCCTGCTAATGCAGGGAACATGGGTTCGAGCCCTGGTCCGGGAAGATCCGCATGCCATGCAGCAACTAAGCCCGTGTGCCACAACTATGGAGCCTGTGCTCTAGAGCCCACGAGCCACAACTACTGAGCCCAGGCACCACAGCTACTGAAGCCTGCGTGCCTAGAGCCTGTGCTTCGCAACAAGAGACGCCACCGCAATAAGAAGCCCACGCACCACAATGAAGACCCACTCGCTGCAACTAAAAGCCCATGCACAGCAACGAAGACGCAACGCAGTCAAAAATAAATAAAATAAATTAAAAAAAAAAAACAAAAAAACCTAATTCACCCTTTGCTGACTCTACAGGACTTAAGGTTTGTTGCCCAACACAGCTGGAAGGGGCAGAAGTGGACCAACTTTTACAGAAGCAAGTGGTGCCATGTGAGGCAAAAGCAACGATTTTAAAGGACCAAGAAGAGGAGGAACGTGAGGAAACAGATCTGATGGAGAATGTGAAAGATGCACCCCAAGAGACTAGAATTAAGGATCCTGTGAGCAGACACAAAATCCTAACACCCTCTAACTGTGCCTGGATTGGATTATACTACTGAAATCTGAAGAATAGAACTGGTAAAAACTTCTGAATTTTGTGTTTGTTCAGCTAAATTTTTTGCTTGCTATGCTCTTCCTTCCTCTATGATATGAGACCAATGTCTGGGTTTGACTAACGATTTTTTTTAGGTTCCCAATTAAGTTCCATCTTTTCAAGATACTCTCCATACTGTTTACAGTCATCACAGAGCTGCCAGTCTGCCCCCATACTTTAACACTTCATTCTGCATTGATCACTCTATTATCTTAACATTTTCATGCAAATATATTACAAGGACCTGAGTTTTTAAAACAATGTCTTAAGTTTCTGCATTTCCCACAACAATAAGCACAAAGGTAAGTGCCTTCAGGGCACTGGGTAAACACTTTATTCTTTATAGTTTGATGTTATTACAAATACACAGCAACGTACACATGCCCATGTACGTAATCTGTGTTCAATCCATTTTAAAAGTAATCTGTCTATATATCCATCTATTGTCTTGAGAAATTTCTAATATTTCTGATTATAATTTTTAAATTAATTTTTAAATTGTTAGTTATTAAATGCAGTCACTATTACAAATTAAATTGTTTTTAAATATAAATTATCTTAAATATATTTAAGTTATCTAAATAAATTATCTTTAAAGTAAAGGTAATACATACTCAAAATTCATCACTTCCTAATTATTTACCACATTTTACTGTTATCTTGCTCTTCAGGTCATTTACATCCATCACGCCACTATGGTAGAAATACATAATTGTGCACTACTGGCATCCCTTCCCAGCTCTGCATCACATTGGTAAAGTGAAATTGTCCAGGTGGGAGTGTTTACATCATGAAATTTGAAGAATGCCACAAAACAGGCCTTATATTTTGTTGCTTTTGTTGCCTATTCAGTCTAATGCAGATTAAACTTAAAATTGTGTCGTGTCTATATCCATTACATTGTGGATAACACATAAAATTGAAGAAGCAGTCTTCCAAAATTTGAAAACTGTTATCCTATTTGGCAGAAAAGTTATTGACACCATCGACTAACAAGTGAGTTCCAATATTTTCTTCATTGGTTCATTTTCGTCATACCATAAACAACAATGTCAACCAACATTCATGCTGGAACTATATGCATTCATCAGCTGCAACCATATTTGGCTACAGGTGAAAGAGTTTAGCAAAAATTAAAGAAATCATTCTGGGTGAATAAATTGGCTATGTGGAATTTACAATCAAGAATGTGGTAGTTTATTTTAAAATTGTGCAATATATAGTCTTTACATAAAGTTTATAATAATAATAATATATATAAATACACATTTTTTCATGGAGCAAGTTATTAAACATTTGCCAATATAGCACTGCCTAGGATAATTGTTTACAGTGCCAATTCCCAGGCCTCAATCCCTCAGATTAAATTACTAGATCTTGGGTGAGGCCCAGCAATCTCTTTTAAACAACTCTTTTTTCCTTCAGTGGAAGCTTTAAGTTTGATTAGGGAAGAAGAGAAAAATAAACAAAATGAAATATATTGTTTGAGTTGAGAAGAGTTCTCAATACCCACAGATGAGTCCATTAAGAAACCAGCAGATAAAAGTGACTACCTTCTCTTTTTGAGGAGGGAAAATAATTTATGTTCATGATTCTGCACTGGGTATTATACAAAGCAAATCTTTTTTGTGAATTAAAACTAAAATCCTTTTATTCAAAGAAATAATTATACCCTAAACTACTCATTTATCACCATCACTGTAGTCAAGACCAGGGTGGAAACGAGAAGCCATTTCAGAATTATACATGAAATATGGAAGTCAATTGTAGTTTTTCTTTATTCTAGAAAACTAATACTATTGAAAGTTGTCTTCAAGCATAAGGTGAAGATTTGGCTCATGGAATGTTGCACTGAAGTGTTCTCTGTTGAGAATACCAAACTGCAACTTGAGCCATTGAAATTTATAAATTCTATCTTTCTAACTACCCCTTTAATATTTTATCAATATATCCATCCCATCATAGACAAATACTTTGAAACTTTTTCTCCTGGTTTTATGACATGATATTCCTTTATTATATGACCATCTAAACGACTCTATCCATAGAAATCGGTTTTGAAAACAGTTTTAAGCCAAACTAGTTGTTTCTAATGAGAGGCCATTAGACATCCGGTTACTGATTCAATTCAATTCTGTTAATCACTTTTAATGTGTTCACATCCAATCCCTTGTGATTTTATGTTTTTATTGTTCAACAGTAAGAAAGGAATAGCGAGCCTGCCCAGAAAAGCCAGCTGAAACATTAAAATGGATCAAGAAAACTATTCATTCAGTTATCAGAATTCTTAGTACAAAGAGATGTAGAGTAACTATTTGAGTCAATTCAAACCTATTTTCTCACCTCATCCCAAAATAAAAAAGTACACGCTGCACTTCCTTAAGCAATTTTGTACATTCACTGTCCCCATGCATTGCACACTGAGACATACTCAAGTTATTTAGGTGGGCTGTAATATAGTAGCCTTGATATGATTAACTGTAGGTACCTCTAAAAGGCCACATTCTCACATTTTTGCAACATGTTTAAAAGTGAAAAGAAAATTTCTACATCAATTGTGAGAGAGAAATGATTTTCGACAACATTAAGCAGATCCTATTTTCTAGACATCCTCACTTCTGGGAGCCAGTGGAAATCAACACATGATGAATCTTCATATAGTAGAAGCCAAGCAGGTTCATCACTTTATCTGTCCTTAATATCTAATTCAAAAGTAACCAGCTACATTCACAGCAGGGCTTACTAGATAAATTAATTCAAAGCCCTTAGCAACCTTACAATAACTAGAATTAAACTTTGCTTGTCAGGAGCTTGACTATGGCAAAAATTTAAATTAAAAAATGTCCTTTTG